>NC_060900.1:23858665-23876165 GCF_014805685.1 Silurus meridionalis
GGCGTGTGGTGTAAAGGGTGAAGCGCAGCACCGCGTGTGTGTGTGTGTGTGTGTGTGTGTGTGTGTGTGCGTGCGTGCGTGCGTGCATGCGTACAAGCGTGTGTGTGTGTGTGTGTGTGTGTGTGCAAAAAAAGGGGCGTTCTGTCTGCCAGCCTCATCTATTATCTTTATAACACCCTCAAACCCACTCTCCTGCTGGGACGATACACAAGCATATTGATCATGCTTTAGACCACACACACACACACACACACACACACACTCATATAAATACACATGAGTGTCTGGTATAAAAATAAATATTCTTTCAACCAATGCACACATCCAATTTCATGTAAGAGTATCGCAGTATTATTTGTTTGTTTGCTTGTTTACTAATTCATTCCAAAATTAGTATCATTTTTAAAATGTGTTATAAGATGACATAATATAATATTTAACTTACATGTAATACATTAATTCATAGAAATACAAATTATATATATTATAATTATTATATATTTAAAAAAAAAAAAAAAAAAAAAAACACAAATAAAGAAAAACCTAAACTAATCCTTAAAAATACTGAATTACATCTGGAATAAATTGGAATAACTAGTGCAAAATTAACATAGACATAAGGAAAGAGGTAAAAATATATATATATAATTCATTAAATCAGAATGAATAAACAAACAAAAAAATATTAAAAAATGAATAGCTAGTTATATTAAAGGGAAAAAAAGATAGTAGCAAGAAACCGAACAACACTGAGAACTATTAAATTAGTTTTTATCCAGAGAACAGGTGAAATGGAGACACAGTCATAGATACACAAGACTAAATGAAGGCTAGCCTATTTTGTTCGATTCCACATAAGAGCTCTGTAGCAGAAACTACAGAAAATTAGTCAGAACACAGATTGATGCTTTAGGAGCAACGTGGCTGCAGAGCATTTCGAGTTTTTATGCTGTCCAAGTACATCACCCAAAACTCCCACTTTAAACATCAGAACTGGCCCATGAAACAATGGAAGGAGATAGTTTGGTCTGATGAATAACATTTTCTTTTACATGATGTGAATGATTGGGTAAATATGTTTAGATGCTTAACTGGAGAAAATATGGCAACAAGATGCATTATGGAAGGATAGCAGGACACTGGATCTAGTGTGATGCTCTGGGTGTTGTTCTTCTAAAAAACCTTGGGTTCTGGTGTTAATGTGGGTGAGCTCTTTTAGCAGGATAATGCAAAAATATTGATCAGATATGGTTAAGGAACATGACAAAGTTTAATCTTCTCTTGGTCTTGGTGCCAAATACCCCATTACATCTTCAAAGGTCTTGCCTTAAAATCTGCTTTGGAAGAATTAGGAGGAATTTCACAATATTATTTCGGTGAGTTTAATGTTTTGGCTGATTGGTGTGTATCATGATGGATCATGAGATACATTCTGCCTCTCACACACACTCACTCACTCACACACACACACACACACACACACACACACACACACACACACACACACACACACACACACACACACACACAATCATTGTAAATAATTAAAGTTGTCATTTCTTGAGGGAATTTTTTTTTTCTTTTAATTTCTTCAGTTTCTACATCGTTAACGATCCGTACTCTGATTTTAATTAATATACATTTATTTAAATATATTTTGGAGAAATTAAACTCAAATTAAAAAGATGCCTGCTGAAGCATACACTGGATTCTCTCTCTCCCTTTCTCTCTCTTACTCACTCTGTAAGCTCTCTATCTATCTATCTATCTATCTATCTATCTATCTATCTATCTATCTATCTATCTATCTATCTATCTATCTATCTATCTATCTATCTATCAATGGATTTGTTTGGGAAAACTGAACATCAATTAAGCACCAAATAACAGCGAATTAAAAGATAATTCACTTTACAGCCTTTACATATTATATATTTATTTGTAAATTATATATTTTTATTATTTATTTATAACACTTGTTCTGATGTAAGAGTGACAGTTTGCATCAGCTCGACAAAAATTTGACAAAATCTGTTGAATTTAATTCAGTTGTTGTAGATGCTTGCCTTTAATTAAGGAAACTGTAGTGACAAAGTGTTGAAAACTGGAGATTCCTTCTGTACATGTTACGATTACAAACAATGAAACATGTTTTTTATCATCTGTTTGCATGTAGCATCTCTGTACACATCCCTGTAAAGGAGCAAATACTAAGAAGGCAATAATATATGAGAACTGGTGTGTTAATATAAACCTGCACTATTGCTAGAGCTGCTGTTATAGAGAATTAATCAACAGTTCCATCCAACCACAATTCAGATCTCAGCAGCGCCATGGTTTTATTTAGAACGTTACAATCGTATTGTTGTAGAAAACATGAAGGCGTTTTGTTTTGTTTTTAGGGTTTAAGAGGTGAGTGTACGCCACCATCTGCTCCTCAGTGCAGGTTAAATCTCAATAATTTTATTGGGATTATGGGGGTGAGTAATCCTGAGTGAGATTAGTGCAGGATTAGCTCCCTCCCCCTTCTAATGAACTTTATTAAAGCACAATCAGCTTTCAGAGGAGACCCTTCACTCACACACTTGGTGTGGTTGGGGAAGGGAATAAGAGCAGTTTGAAGTGAACTAGATTACATGCTTCCCTGAAGGAGGCTTGATCTTTCAGCAGATGTTTGAGCTGTTAGAGAGATGAGTTCATAGGAAGTGGCCATGTTCAAACACTGCGAGAACATGAAAACACACACACACACACACACACACACACACACACACACACACACACACACACACAATAAACATATATACAAACACATACGTATACATAAATACATACATATACATATACACACACACACACACACACACACACACAAAACACACACACCATTGCAGAAAGGAAGAAAGAAAGAAAGAAAGAAAGAAAGAAAGAAAGAAAGAAAGAAAGAAAGAAAGAAAGAAAGAAAGAAAGAAAGAAAGAAAAGATCGATGGATGGATGGATGGATGGATGGATGGATGGATGGATGGATGGGTGGATGGATGGATAAATGGATAAAAGAAAGAAAGAAAGAAAGAAAGAAAGAAAGAAAGAAAGAAAGAAAGAAAGAAAGAAAGAAAGAAGCTTTTCTTGCCATTTCAATCATATATAGCTGACACAATACACATTGAAATGAGAGAATGTTTCTCTAGACCCCTGGTACTGCATAAACAACATTGATCTACATACAGAACACAGAGATGAGAATAATGTAAGTCATCGTCAACACATAAAGTGCATCAAGTGCAAACGGACAAAACAGTACAAAACACATAATAATACCTACCAGTGAAAGGAAGAAAACATGGGTTTGTAGTGATGTGTAAGATTTAAACAGAACATATTTGAGTGTTCAGTTCCACAGTTTCACTAAATGTAGTTTAAAGTGAAGCTGCTGACTGATGCCCTTATTTACAACTGAGCAGTACAGGGTGAGTAGAGGGTTAAGGCTCTTGCCCAATGACCCAATGGCGGTAGATTAGTGGTTGTGGGATTTAAACTCACAACCTTTTGAGTCCAGCATTAGTCCAACATTATAACCACTGAGCTACTCCTTCCTCCATGATCAGTTCCCCCTATATGTGTAGACACAGTTTTAATTACACAATTGTATACAATAATTCTTTATATGGTAGCATTAGAATTTCCATCCTAAATTCTAATATTTCCAAACCCTGTTCCAGCACGATCGTGCTCCTGTGTATAAAATAAGACCTCCATGAAGACCTGCAAAGAACTGCAAAGAACCCTGACCTCTTTAAACCTACTACACAGAAAAATGGTAGCTTCGTGGTTCAGACTTTTGATTGAAATGTCCTGAGTTCAAATCCCCCCACCAACTAGTTTCCATTGTTGGGCCCTTGAGCAAGGCCCTTAATCCCTTAACTGCTCAGCTGTATAAATACGATAATTGTAAGCCGCTCTGCATAAGGGCATCTGTAAAAAAAGGCCATGAACTCTAATCCTAACACCTATGTGAACAATCTAGTGAAACGCCTTCCCAGAAAAGTGGAGCTGAATTTAGGGGGACAGAGGAAATTATGTCTAATGCAACCTCAGAAGTGTTTAAAAGCACATATGGGTGCTACATACTTTAAACACGCAGTCTATCCATCCAACTGTTTGTGTAGTTCTATTTGTTCACCAATTGATGTATTTGTTTCGTATTGTACTGTGTGTGTGTGTGTGTGTGTGTGTGTGTGTGTGTGTGTGTGTGTGTGTGTGTGTGTGTGGAGGTGGTTTTGTTTCTTTAGACAATGTGCACTTCCCCTAATCCCCTGAGTGGACCGAAGCTGTCAGGAGACGTTCCCTTTTCCCTAATAGAATTTACTGCCATGTGCAATTTAATTTTCTCTCCTGGTTTACTCTTCCTCCTCTCTCTCGTTTTGTGAGGGGAAAAAAAAAGACAACATTATTCTCTTCTCCTCCTGTCTGTTTCTGTAGAAGGATGCCTCTCCGCTTCTCTCTTACTCTTTCTGTCTGTCTATCACTCTTGATCTCTCAGACAGATCAGTTATGTTCTTGGAGTGATGAAGATCTGATTTGTTCTGCTGCTCACCTGGACACAGGTAACACCACTGACTCTCTCTATCTATCCTACAAGTCTCTCTCTCTCTCTCTCTCTCTCTCTCTCTCTGTCTCTGTCTCTGTCTCTCTCTAAAATTTATTTTTCTCCATCTCAGTTTATCAATCTTTCTTTCTATTTTATTTCGTCTTTTGTACCAAAAAAATACTCTCTCTCTCTCTCTCTCTCTCTCTTTTTCTCTCTCACTCTTTTTCTATTTACCACAGTCTATCTCTCTCACTCTCTTAATTTGTCTCTCTAACTTTGACAGCAGCAATGATATTAATGTTTACATAATAATAATAATAATAATAATAATAATAATAATAATAATAATAATAATAATAATGAGATGATTCAACTATAAATTTTTTTCTCTTTCTGTCGATTGGCCTCTGTTTTTATCTCGTGTGCGCGCGAGTCAGTTCACGTGATGTGAATTCCACGAGCAAATCATCTTATTCATTAAAAATAAAAAATTAAAACTGAATTAATCAGATGCGATTTTTTTTTTTTTTTTTTGCATTTAAATGATATAATTAAAAATCTGAACCGGTTTAATTGCGCGATGACGTAATCAAACGTTGTTTTTTTTCTATTCGTTTTTTTTTTTTTACCAACGCTTTAGATTGTGTGTGTGTGTGTGTGTGTGTGTGTGTGTGTGTGTGTGTGTTTGTGCGTGAACGTATGTTAGGAAGGAACAAAAAAGCCTCATTGTCTATGAACTTGACCATCAGCGTAATGAAATAATCTCAGTCATCTAAATGAAAATGTGGGGCGCGTGCGGAGGTGATCGGAGGGGGTTATGGGTTGGGGGTCAGGGGACAAGGTTTAGGGTTTAATGCGGAGGGGTGACTGATGTGTAATGAAATATGGCGTCGTGGAGAATTTCTCACCTTCTCTTCCTCCTCCTCATCATCCTCATGAGCGCGTCAGTCTGATTACCACTGCTAATCTGACAGAAATCAGATCTCAGAAATATTTATGCATGAAATTAATGAGTTTAGTGCTGCAAGACTCATTAGGTATTTACATTGTTCTTTTATTATTATTATTATTATTATTATTATAATTATTATTATTATTACTATAAAAATGTTCTCAGATCGCTAAAGCGAAAATGAATTGCCGGTTCTTTTATTTCAATGCAAAGAATTTATATAATATAATAAATAAATAAATATATATATATAATAAAATGAAACGTATTTGTAGGTATTTAATTGTTTAGTTATTTGTTTGGTTTGATTACACAGTGTATCTAAGTGTTCTTTTTCTGATTATTTCAAATTATTTTTGTTTTATTTATATACTATTTAACAATAATAATAATAATAACAATAATAAGAATAAATAATTTCTGATTCCGTTTGAAAACAAAACAAAAAAAACATGCCTCATCTTTAAAATATATTGTAATATAAACGCGGACTGGTAACTCTGAATTTTTGTGTGTTTTTGGTGTGTTATTTCTCAACAAAGTGGATATAAATTGATTAGTTAATGTATTTTGGTGACTTTTAGTTTTATGAATTACTACATTGACAAGGTGCCACACGTGACCCACAGCACGATTAGTGTAGAACCCTTACTTATGGAGATGTTCGAACAAGAGCTGTGGATGAGATGTGTTGTGGAAAAAAATAAAATAAAATGATTTTAGGTTACAGAGATACGTTACAATACGTTACAATATTCCCGCTAAAATATGTAATCAAGCTTTTGACCACGTCCTGAAACTGTACATCACACGTGACTTCTTCATTTTAAAATCGTGTTTAAAAAACCCTGAAGATGAAGATGAAGATGATGAGCTAATAAAAGAAGGATGATGTGGACAAGAAGCAAGTGATGATGGTGCTGATTATGATGATGGTGGGATGAAGATAATGATGATGACGATGATGATGATGATGATGATGATGGCGGTGGTGGGATGGTGAAGATCAGGCTTTTTATCACAGTACCTTGTCCCTCTTGTTTTCATTGAAGGAAATAGGAAGTGAAGCTGGAGTTTATCTCACCTGAACTCGAGCCCCTCTGGGATTTACTCCTGCACCAGTGAATAAAATGAGCTCTGCCACTGACACACACACACACACACACACACACACACACACACACACACACACACTGTTGTTGAATACTGCTGTTATCCTATATTTTCACATTTGTTGCAGTTCTTAAATAAATGTAATAAAAAGAAGGAAAAAAGCGAAAACACCAAATAAAGTCTATTAACACTATTAACTGTGTGTCATTTGTTCATGTTTAAAATTCTTAAAGCAAAAAAATATACATATTATATTTACTATAAAAAAACGTGTGTCCAAGTGATTTATAATTGAAATAAAAAATAAGATGATTTATGGGATAATTCACCTCATGCTCTCAAAAATCCACATCATGATGATGTTTGGAAGATCTAAATAGCAGCATTTATGTGTCTCTCCAACACATTTCCGTCTAATAAACAGCAATATATTTATTATGACTCCATATCTTTATTACATGATTATGTGATATTTGATGGTAAAGTGATACTAATATAATGCTAATCCCTAAACACAAAATAACACAAAAAAACCCCACCTGGATTTAATATAGAAGTCAATGCAATCGTTTTACAACGACGGATTTATTGCGTGAGAATGGTAAGATGATGGAATTGCAGATTTGGGCACTTTTATGAATATTAAAACGGAAATGATGAGAAGTTTATTATATAATGCAGTTATTTGGTGTGATCACAGCTGCCAAAATTTCCAGACTCAATATTCTATTTCGAAAAAAAAGTGCCTAATATTTCTGTATAAACGTTATTGGTGTACATATTAAATGTTTTATAGTTTAAGTAATTATAATAAAAATCAGGTTTGCTTATAAAAAAATAGCAAAATGAACAACAGGTTTGAAGCCAAACAGGAGACTTGAGGAAATGACACGTGACCTTTCTCTCTCTCTCTAATTGGTTGCTAATCAACACGCTAACGACCTCACCCTCTGTTTCTTAATATCATTTTACAAGCGTTTAAACACAATAAAAATGTAATAAAAAAGAAGATAATGAGGCGATATCGTTCATTAATCTTCATCTAATACTTATTTAATGTGTATTGGCCGATCAACTGCCTCCGACTTCTTTTTAGATTCAGGCTGCCTGTGTTTATATAGCGCTCGAGCGCGCTAAGGGGCGCTTTCGTCACTTCCGGCGTGCTCTGATTGGCCAACGCGACGCCCTCTGCAAAGTGAATGAATCAAAGCGGTGCGGTGTTACGACGGACGCGCGTGTGAGGGTGGGGGCGGATGCACGCGGGCGCGTGCGTCTGCGTCTATGTGCGCGCTGAGAGAGAGAGAGAGAGAGAGAGAGAGAGAAGGGGAGGAAAAAGGGAAAAGAGACGCGTCCCATCCTTCTCATGCTCTCTGTTTTGAGGAGTTTTTTAATTTTCCTGTCTGGAGAGCTCCGAGCACGGACACGCGCCTGAATGTGCTCGTGTATGGCTGTGTGTGAGTGGGTGTGAGTGTGTGTGTGTGTGTGTGTGTGTGTGTGTGGGAGTGTGTGTGTGTTTTTATCAGAGCGGATGAAAATGATGCAGAGCGCCTCCGTGTTGCCCAGCGAAAGCGCCGCGAAGCCCGACATGCTCGTCCCACTGCAGCGTAAGACCCTTCATCCTATTCACACTGCTCTGAGTTTGATGATGATGATGATGATGATGATGATGATGATGCAGCAATATTGATTCGATGAATTTTTGGTGACATGTGCGAGTATTTAAAAGGTGAAACGCATAAAAACGCATCAGGTCCGAATTTCCATTTCTCATCACTGTCTGTTCCACTTTTCTCCTTATTTTACGTTTACATTATTTCTATTCACGAACAGCACACTCAAATGCGTAACACTTTTCTCATGCTAAATTATTATAACACGCTAAATCATAGCCAGTGATCACATCTTGACGCGCTTGTTGTGGTTTTTATTTTCTTCCCGTCAAATCATAAATCGGAAATATTTAATTTCTTTATCAACACAGCAAAACGAGCATGTCTTCTTCTTTTTTTTACTTCAAAATAGGATTAGACTTGGATAAAGCTAGAGTCTGATTTATCACGCATACAGATGTGTGCAGATGTGCGAATGCGGATCAGTTTGGCCTGCGTTCACATCTCCATAATATTTCCTCTTTGAAATAAATCTACACTGAAATAGTAAAATCCTAATGGCTGATTTTAGTTGACACAATCTGCATGATTTTGTCTTTAAAAGCAACATTTCGCATTTTAAATTCCATCACATGCATTATTTTCCACCAGGCCACTACACACACACACACACACACACACACACACACACACACACACACACACATATGCAACCATATCTTTACTAAATCGGATTTTATATAGATGTGTGTTTTTTTGTTTTATTCCTTATGCTGACGTTTTGGGGGTTTTTCTCCTCCGAATCCGATCGCATTAAAGCGAATTTAATCCTGTTATATATGGAGAGATTAGAGCTGAGTTTAGTGACGTGGCTGGAGCTCCGGCTCTGTAAATCCAAACGCTGATTAAATGAAATTAAATTAAAGAAATTGCCTCTTTATCTTCACATCTGCTCGCCTGGTCAGTTCATCTGCTCGCCATAATCTGATAGAAGTCAGGGAGATAAATGCGGGTGAAAATCTACAGAGCTGCACATTTACACATTTCAAGATGTACCACCGTTTTTGTTTGTTTGTTTGTTTTTTTGTTTTAAGCACAATAGAATTACTGGACACCAGACAAATAATAAGCGGCTGGTGCAATTTTTTTATTTATATCACATATTCATATATATATATATATCTATATATATATATATATATATATATATATATATATATATATATACATATATATATAATATTCATATAAGGAATTGAAGAATATATTCAGGAATATGATATAACGACTAAATATTCATATTTAGTCAATTCTTTAATTCGTTTCAATTCGTGCCTCAAGTAAAAAAGAATTTGTACCATCATCATCATCATCATCATCATCATCATCATCGTCATTTGCTGTTCTGGTTTAAAATCTATTTCTAAATAAAACGATACAGCATCATTATGCTGGCTATCGGACTGCATTTGTGTTCAGATAAATTATAAATATAAAATATAATTCTGGCTAAAATAATCGATTACATCCGTTTTTTCTCACCTAAATGTGGGGTAATTAGTGTGTGCTGCCTCGTGCATGACCCTGAAAGAGATGGAAAGAGAGAGAGAGAGAGAGAGAGAGAGAGAGAGAGAGAGAGAGAGAGTGTGTGTGTGTGTGTGTGTGTGTGTGTGTGTGTGTGTGTGTGTGTGTGTAGAAATATCACTTAACTTGGTTCACATTCTCCATCCTGGATGATGAACTTGTGACCAAAAAAACTAAAATGTCGCACCGATATGCAGCAACACTGAGTTTATTATCGAGCAAAAGATCATGAAATTGATCAGAACCGACTGTTGTTTAACTCGGACATATCGTGGGCTTGGTTGTAATATACTGCAGTGATAAATAACTTACATAATCATTATTCATATAAACAGAGATATAAATGTACTACACGATTCCTTTTCCTCTCACTAAGGTCATTCTACTGGACCTGGAAGTAGCATCACCTCAGTGTTGATATTAGAAAAAGGTTCTGCACTGAATATCACTGACCTCAAGATTTTATTATTTATTATATTTCTCTTTTTATAAAGGTATAAAATATCACAACAGCAAGAAATGGAATATATTTTGGACTGGTTCTTTTATTTCTGGTTTTCTATGTATTTACTGCCTGGTTATTATGGAATTAATGAAAATATTATGCTTTTAATCACATAAAAATGAAATTGGACGTGGTTTCATGATAAACCGTTCTAAAGAAAAATAAGGAGAATTTTCTCTTTATTTCTATAAATCTAGGAAATCAAACACACACAAACAAACAAAATACAAAAAACAATCAAGCAGACTGAGCAGTTTCATTCGGTTTATACTGGTGTTCATTTATCTTGGTCTTGTTTGACTTTTGACACTGGCCTCATCTCACACCCAAAACACACACACACACACACACACACACACACACACACACACACACACACACACACGATCCTTCAAGCTAAAGTTGGTTATTATAATATTTTTATTTTCTTTAGCAGGAAATAAGGATTCTGTTTTCTGGTTTGTAACCGCATTAAGAATTATAAAACAATTCTTCACAAAATATACACAATAAGCCCAAAATATTTAGGTTTAATTTCTAATTTAGGTTTTAATTTAAATTTTAATCCAGGATTAATGAAAATAATAATGATACTAATGACGACGACGTTAAGAAATGTAGCTTTGAATAACAAGTTAATGCATTCAATAAACACCACAGGCACCAAAAAAATAGATTTAGTGATGACAAGAATACATTAATATTTATCCATACATCTCACGTGCACGTGTACAAATGTACGAGAATAGAAGTCAAATCTAATCTAAATTATTATTGTAAATATGAATGCGATAAAGAAGAATCTATAGGATCAAAGAGCTAACAGAAATCAGATGTAAATATTAAATCATGGTTTAATAAAGATATTGTAAGCAAAAAAAAAGAAAATAGTATTTATGATATTTATAAACAAATTAATTTTGTGTATCAAATTTACTGCATATTTTAGATTTTATAAAAAAGATGACGTTCTCTAGTGAGAATTTATAAAACGGTAACGTGATTAAAAACGCGTGCACACGCGCGCGCGCGCGGGCGTTTGGTGCGTTCATTTATTAAGAAAATAACAGCAGAATGAACACAGGTTCAAATGAAACCTACTAAACAGTGAAAAAAGTGAAAAATGTTGCATGATTGATTTCAGTAAAAGCACAAATATAGGTTGGATTTGTTAATAAATATGATTATTTAGTTTAAACAGGACTATATATATATATATATATATATATATATATATATATTTAAAATATATAATATTATATTATAATAATGTTATAATTGTTATCACGTGAAATATAAATGTCTGCTTTTTATAAGTTATTTCATTGTTATAAGAATTCAATTCAAGAATTGTGTAAATATTTATTTGATAAATGAGCTTTAATTTTGAACAAATTAGTCATTGGTATTTTTAGTAACAGTGTAAATGTGCGCGTGTTCCGGCAATTACTGTCGATTAATTAATTATTTTGCTGCATAATTAATAGTGTGATTAGTGTAAAGAGCGCGCGTGTGTTTGTGCGCGCGCCTGAATCATTCAGAATTATTGGTTGATTTCCTCTCTCATGTCTGCACTTTACCTTTACCTGTTCAACAAATCGGAGATAAACATAAAAAACAATAAATCATTCATGTTGTATGCAGTGCCATACAGGTGAAATGGACATGAGAAACTTTCCTCCTCCTAAAAACTTGATCGTGTCACGTGACAGCATCCCTTAATTTAGAGTAATTGTAAAAAATATAAATATATATTTTTATGTAAGTGTAGGTTGATTGTAATCTCAACCCTATCCGAGATATCGATCAGTGTCGGTGTCGGTGTTACTCCGCTCTTCCCTGCTCATATTATATATTAAATCATTCTTTTATGAGTGTCCGTGTGCGCATGCGCGTGACTCCGCTCTTTATTCCGTATTATTGATTATTTTTTGTATGAATGGTGGCCTTTCATCACCTGAGCTCCGTTTTAGCTGGACCTCCAGATATACTTACAATTATTTTCTCTTCACATTTGCTGTAAAACACACACACACACACACACACACACACACACACACACACACACACACACAAGGTTATAACTTATGTTATAGTGTTATAGTTCATTCATTCAGAATATCAGCTTAATATTATTATTATAATATTATAAATGTTTCTTTCATCCCTTTGGTCACTCCTTCTTGTTCTGTTATTCTATGTGTACAAATGTTTAAGATATTGCGTATGTTGTAACTGACTGTGTGTGTGTGTGTGTGTGTGTGTGTGTGTGTGTATACAGAAGTCCCGGAGTGTGCGGGATGTAACCAGCGTATCTTGGATAAGTTTGTGTGTAAGGTTCAGGATCTGCACTGGCACTCCACCTGTCTCAGGTGTGCAGAGTGTGACGAGCTGCTGAATGACAGGTGTTACTGCAGAGGAGGACACGTCTACTGCAGAGAACACTTCTACACGTCAGTATATATTTTATTTCATAGTTCATAACAAAAGAAAATGCCTGAATTAACTAGCCATCAGCTTTGGACTTCTTTTCCTTTTATATCAACTGGGCATCAGAATAATCAGGATGGAGGTATACGGCCACTCCATTTAGGTGCCTGAATTCCCAAGTGGGTCCTGGAACAAAAAAGAGAGGCGGAAACGACAGAACAGACAGTGGAAATTAGGGGGGCAGGATCATTTACTAACAAGGCCCTACAAACATGGTTCTCAGAGGACATTGCTCTAGCATGCTATTAAAGGACAATGGTGTATCAGGACCTTTTAAGGACACTGGTGTTGCAAGGTCCTCAGAGCATATAATCTAGCAGGGTCCTTAAAATGTTATAGAATAGCATCCTCAATGGTGACTGGTGTCTCATGGCTCTTAGAGGACTTTGGTTTACCAGGGTTCTCAGGGGATAATAATGTATCAGGGCCCTAAGAGTATATTGGTGAACCAGGATCCACAGAGCACATCAATGTTCAGTAGCAGGATCTTCTGATGATCTAGGGTTAGCAGGATCCTTGTGAAATACTAGTGCACTAGAGTTATCAGAGAGCATAATAAATTATAGTACTTTGGATACTTAAGTACATTTGAAGGCAAATACTTGTGTACTTTTACTTAAGTAAAAGTTTAAAGGGAGCACTTTTACTTTTTACTAGTAATATTTTACCTCATGTATCTATTCTTTAACTCAAGTACAGTTAACCCCCGATAAATCAGAACTCGCTGCTCGGAAAATTCGCAGGTTCTCATTTGAAACTAACAGCAAGTTTCGGATTATCATAAAATTTGCAGGAATTCGCAGCAGGACAGAATGTTCAGGAGCGTTAGGAATATGTTTTTACTAAAAAAAGTTATAAAAATTTGTAAAACACATTATTGTATTAAAGTGACATAATGTCTAGATGAATTCACTGAGGTACCATAGGGGCTGTGGGGGTGCGTCCAAAATTTTGGAAAGCGGATTTCCGCAATTCACAGGGGGGCCTTAGAATGTAACCCCCGCAAGTTCCGGGGGACCACTGTACTTTTTTGTTTGGTTTGTGTACTTTGTCCAGTACTGGATACTGGTGTGTCAGGGCCATAAAAAGGTATATGTGTAGCAGGGTTCTTAAGAATATTGGTGTAGCAAGTCTTCAGAGAACACTGGTGTAGCAGGGTCGCTATGTCAGAGTAGCAGAGTCCTCAAAGGGAATGATTCATATATATGTGTCCTTATTGTCCAGTTGGGTGAGGGCCAGATGAATGGAAGTGGTGATGGCATCTACCATAAAATGGTTTGGACGATACGCATACTGCATAGGGTCCAGTGAGGGTGGTAGCTGGGTCTTAATGTGCCTCATGATGAGCCTATCAAAACACTTCATAATGATGGGTGTGAGTGCAATGAAATGATGGTCACTGAGGCAGGAGACTGTAGAATTATTTGGCACAGGGGCGATGGTTGAACACTTTGGACCAGATTTCTCTGCTCTCCTGGATGTGGCCATTAATTCTCTTGGCAAGTGCATGCTTTGCCTCTCTGATGGCTCAGGCCAGTTTGGCCCTTGCTGTTCTTAAGGCCATCTTGTCCCCTGCTCTGAAGGCAAAGTTTTTAGGCTTTAGCAGTGCACACACTTTGCAGTCATCCACGGCTTCTGGTTGGCGCATATGGTGATGGTCTTGGAGATGGACACGTTAACAATGCACTTGCCGATGTAGCTGGCTACTGATGATGTGCACGCAAGTCGGTGAAGTCGCTGTAGGTTGCAGCCTCCCTAAACATGTCCTAGTCAGTGCATTCAAAGCAGTCCTAAGGTGCAGAAATGGCTCCTGCTGGCCAGGTTCTCACCTGCTTTCGGACTGGTTTTAAACGCCTGATGAGGGGTCTGTATGCTGGTATCAGCAAAACAGAGATGTGGTCTGAATAGCCAAGGTGGGGGCGGGGCTTCACTCAGTATTTCCTGGGATGTTTATGTAAACAACATCCAGCATGTATTCCCATCTGGTTGCAAAGTCCAAATTCTAATTAAATTTAGAAAACACACTCCTAAGATTTGCATGATTAAAATCTCTGGCAACAATAAACAGTCCAACAGGTTGTGTGTTCTGCTGTTAGCTTGTGGTTCCATAGAGTACACGAGTGCCGTCTTAGCATTAGCGCTAGGTAGAATGTACACTCCAAGTACAATAACGGTGGTGAATTCCTCAGTAAATAAGAAGGTTTACATCTAACAATCATAAACTCCACCAGCAGTGAGCAACAGGTTGAAACGAGGACAGAGACACTATTCCTTGTTGATGTAGCCTGTCCAGCTTTCGAAACTCTGCCTGGAGCTCTGTTGTCTCTGTAAAAACAACAATGCAGCAGTCTCTGTACTCATGCCGAGTAGCTTGTTGGAGACTGATGTAATCCAATATATTGTTCAGGGAACAGACATTTCTGAGCAGGATGGATGGTTGAGCAGGCCAGCTAGAGTTAGCCTTTAGCCTAGCACAAGCCCCCTATTGCTTTCTGCATATCTGCTTCCTTGCACACCGCTTTGAATGCCCCTCCTCCATCTATCTGGGATAGGTGTAGCAGGTCAACAGAGTTTACTGGTGTAGCAGGGCAACTAGTGGATGTCTGGGTATTAGAGTCCTCAGAGTATATTGGTATAGCAGTGTCCTC
Source organism: Silurus meridionalis (assembly GCF_014805685.1). Lineage (NCBI taxonomy): Eukaryota > Metazoa > Chordata > Actinopteri > Siluriformes > Siluridae > Silurus > Silurus meridionalis. The sequence goes on from NC_060900.1 coordinate 23,874,157, forward strand.
AGAAGATATTGTTATAGCAAGTTACTCAGAAGATATCGTTGTAGCAGGGTCCTTAGAGGTTAATGATATAGCAGGGTCCTCAGAGGATATTGGTGTAGATGGGTCCTCAGAAGCTATTGGTGTTTCAGGCTCTTCAGAGGTTATTGGAATGGCAGAGTCCTCATAGTATATGAGTGTAGCGGGATGCTTAGAGGATATTGGTGTAGCGGAATCCTTAAAGTATACTGGTGTAGCAAGGTCACTAGAGGATGTCAGTGTAGCAGAGTACTCAGAGGATATTGGTGTAGCAGGGTCCTTAGAGGATATTGGTGTAGCTGGGTCCTCAGAAGCTACTGGTGTTGCAGGGTCTTCAGATGATATTGGAGTGGCAGAGTTTTCATGGTATATGAGTGTAGCAGGATTCTCAGAGGATACTGTTGTCGTAGGGTCGTCAGAGGATATAAGTGTAGCAGAGTCCTTAAAGTATGCTGATGCAGCAAGGTTACTAGAGTATGTCAGAGTAGCAAAGCCCTCAAAGGATATTGGTGTAGCAGGGTCCTTAGAGGTAACGCTACTATTTAGCAGTAGCATTACACAGTGTACACTAGTGTTAGAAGGCCTCAGGCAGTAAGCAAAGCAGAACATCTATGTAGCAGTGTCAATGATACAGTTACTGATGCTGGCAGCTCAGGTGTAGTCCATAAAAGGCCAAGATTCTCAGAGGCTGTTTTCAGAGCAGTGTTTTGTGAGTATCGTAGGGTCCACACAGGAGAGTCAACAGGGCAGTCTCTTCAAAGGAAGACAGGGAGAGTATGGAACTTTCATGCAACAGACAAAACAAAGGTCCTTGAAAGCAAGGGCAAGTGATAAATCAGCATCTTTCATAGACATTGACAGACAGGAGTTCTGATACAGCAGGAGTTTTAGAAACTGAAGTCTGAGCAGGGTACTTCAAGGACGTCAAGAATGCAGATTTCCTAGAGGATTTCAAAGGGGCAAGGTTTCCAGTGGCTCTCAGGGTTTTAAAAAAGTGGTGCAAAGATTAAGGTCATCTTTAGGGTTATGGTTGATAGATGTCCAACCAACTCTAAGAACACTGATTATTTAAGACAGTCGTTTAAAATGTAAGAAGGAGATGGGTAGATTGTAGTTTCTGATTCTAGGTCTGCCAGAAATCTATGTTTAGATGATGATCAAAACCCTTTTCATCTCATCTCTTCAGTTGTACTATGTTCTGTGTCAAGTGTTTTTTATTGGGACCTGCTAAAAGACCTTTTGCTACTATGCTGAGTCTGAAGGCTCAGGTTTACATGTTTCAGTACAAATTGCATTGGTCATATTAACATCATTCAGCTGTTCCATTTTTTCAGCATCTGCTCGGCTCCTTTAATTACAGCGTGGTCATGTACCACTACACATCATCTTCAAAACACAGTAATAAAGTTCACTCAAAGTAGCCGCTGGTTTTTTAAATTCTTTTTTACTGTGAAGTGTGTGGCCTTTGTCAGGAGTAGGGCACAGTCATAATCATGTCTCCTGAGTTTGTTTTTCTCCTCTCTCTTTTCTTCTTCTTTTATTTTAGCCTTCATAGCCTCCTTTCCTTTCTCTCTTGTTCTTCTCTTCCCGCATTAAGAAATAAATTAAGTTTGTCTTTTATCCGTTTACTGAATCATGTTTGAGACTTAAATGTCTCAGTGAGACTCTGAGTGGAAGATAACATTGTTAACTCACCCAGAGGGTAAAAGGGGGGTTTTAATGTTAAACTTGCCCCTTCCCCTCGCTCCCCCTATTCCCCTTGTATGTGATGTGTATATCATATAGAGAGAGAGAGAGAGAGAGAGAGAGAGAGCGAGCGAGAGTAAGCAGGCTTAAGGAATCCATGTTATGTTTCAGTATGAAATGACACACATTGCTCCCTAAAGGGCAATTAGCAATGCTTATTTAACAAATAGGTGTGTGGAGCAAAACCACTTTCTGACTGTGTGCTAAATTTATGCTAAGTTCTAACGCAGGTGTTTGTGTGCATCTCC
>NC_060900.1:23881165-23916165 GCF_014805685.1 Silurus meridionalis
TCCTAAACCACCATTAACCCTAAATTAAAACAAACCCTAAACCAAAACTAAATCCAAACATACACCAACACAAACACAAACCCAAATCAACACAAACTCTACACCCACACAAACCCAAATCAACACAAACTCTACACCAACACAAACCCTAATCAAAACAAACCCTACACCATCCCAAACTCTACACCATCCCAAACCCTACACTATCCCAAACTCTACACCAACACAAACCCTACACCAACACAAACCCTACACCAACACAAACTTTACACCATCCCAAATTCTACACCATCCCAAACCCTACACCAACACAAACCCTACATCAACACAAACCCTACCCCATCCCAAACTCTACACCATCCCAAACCCTACACCAACACAAACCCTACACTATGCCAAACTCTACACCAACACAAACCCTACACCATCACAAACCCTACACCATCCCAAACCCTACACCAACACAAACCCTACACCAACACAAAACCTACACCAACACAAACTTTACACCATCCCAAACCCTACACCATCCCAAACCCTACACCAACACAAACCCTACATTATCCCAAACCCTACACCAACACAAACCCTACACCAACACAAACCCTACACCAATACAAACTTTACACCAACATAAACCCTAATCAACACAAACCCTACACCATCCCAAACCCTACACCAACACAAACCCTATACCATCCCAAACCCTACACCAACACAAAACCTACACCATCCCAAACATTACACCAGAGGTCACCAACGTGGTACCCCGCAAGGACCACACAAGTAGCTCGCAAGGTAGCCCGCAAGGATCACACGAGTAGCTTGTGGGCCTTTTCTAAAAATAGCTGTTTCCTACTGTGTTAAATCATTGTTGATAATTATTATGATAAATCATTAACATGATCAGTGTCTTAGTTCTTAGTGTCTCATCTTATTCACATAGATGAATATCATTAATTATTAATAATAACATAATAAAAGGTAAATTGAGCAAATTTGTTATTTCAGATCAAACTGAAAACTGTGTGTATCAAACTGCCCTTCACATTAATCAGTACCCAAGAAGTAGATCTCAGTTTAAAAAAGGTTGGTGACCCCTGCCCTACACCATCCCAAACCCTACACCAACACCAACAAAAACCCTAAACCAACACAAACCCTACACCATCCCAAACCCTACACCATCGCAAACCCTACACCATCCCAAACCCTACACCAACACAAACCGTACACCAACACAAACCCTACACCAACACAAACCCTACACCATCCCAAAACCTACACCAACACAAACCCTAATCAACACAAACCCTACACCATTCCAAACCCTACACCAACACAAACCCTACACCAACACAAACCCTACACCACGCAAACCCTACACCAACACAAACCCTACACCATCCCAAACCCTACACCAACACAAACCCTGCACCAACACAAACCCTACACTAACACAAACCCTAATCAACACAAACCCTACAGCAACACAAACCGTACACCAACACAAACCCTACACCATCCCAAAACCTACACCAACACAAACCCTACACCAACACAAACCCAAATCAACACAAACCCTACACCAACACAAACCGTACACCAACACAAACCCTACACCAACACAAACCCTACACCATCCCAAACCCTAAACCAACACAAACCCTACACCAACACAAACCCTACACCATCCCAAACCCTACACCAACACAAACCCTACACCATCCCAAACCCTACACCAACACAAACTCTACAGCAACACAAACCCTACACCAACACAAACCCTACACCAAATCAACACAAACCCTACACCAACACAAACACAAACCAATACAAATCCTACACCAACACAACCCCAAACTAACTAATAACTTCTGAAAATATCCAGATCACAATTTTGGAATTAATATTTTTTTTCAAAAGGTTATGATTTATTATATTAACATCAATTCTGTTATATAAAGTGTTTTTTTTTTGTTACAAAAAAAAAACTAATCCAGAATTTGTATTATATTGTTAAATTGGACAAATGTAATTATTTGAATTTTAGAATAGAAATATTTTCAATAAATAAATAAAATATAAACTAATTTTTGCCAAAGTGGAAGGACTTTCTGATCTTTGCTAACAACATACAGACAAATAAATAAACAAACAGATGCATAAATAAAAATACAAATTGTTTCAATATTTTAATTTAATGTAACTATTATTAAAAATCAAATCTTCAGTCATATCAACATGTATAAAGAACGTATGCTCACTGCCACATTCAGCTCACTATCTAGAGCAACATTTGTATTTTACACAACCACCAACTCTTTGTTGGATTTTGGCTGTTCTTTTAAGCTTCTGAAAGGAAAAAGGAAATAAAAAAAATCTTACTCTAATCAAAGCCATTAAACTCTTAACACATGTTCTCACTGCATAAAAAACACATGCCATACAAAAACCTTTTTCTGGAAAGTTGTGAAGTTGAGAAGGCAATTTTTCAAGCTTTAAAGCTAAAATATTTCCAGGTTGATCGCTGTTGTTGTACATCTGGAAACGTGTGGCTCTCGAACGCTGTCGATGTTTTACCATCGGCTGACCATGAAAAAGACTGCAGCAGTTTGAACTTTGTGGTGGGATGCTTCATATAGTTTTAGTAGAAGTGCCAATTGCACTGCGGAATGCCACAACAGAAGATTTGGATGGAAACTCTGAAACTGAAGTTGGTAGAAGATGTTTCTTGTATCGGTTGATCTTCTTAGTGTGCTTGGTGGTGGTGTTTTTGTTGGTTGTTCTAACTTAATTTGTCTTTCTGCTGAACATTTGGTTCTCCATCTTCCTTTAAGAACATGGTCTTTTCTGAAGGTCTTGCTGACAGTAATAATTTTTTAACATAGAAAATCAACTGAAACGATATAAAAATAAAAACAAAAAAACAGGCCAAGGTTTTGTTGTGTTGTATGTTCCTTTTTTTAATAATAAAGTAATATCTGTAGCATTCAGCGATCCACTTCTATTCTGTGCTTCAGACATTGTGCCTCGTGGCTCTAGTAGTTGAACCACCTGAGAGTTCGCTTCCGACTTTGTGTCTGTAAACTTTTATTTACATATACATAAAGTTTTATATATATTGTGGGAGTCCTGCAAATTATTTTATTCTCCCGCAACCCGCTCTTTGTAACGATTAGCTAAAGTATTAAACAACAAATATTCAAATAGAAGAACGTAAAAAACTGTCTGTCTAGTACTGTAATCAAAGAGTACATCCTTAATAGCATGGCCCACCATTTAGTAATAAAATGTAGAAATGTTAAATGTTAAAATACCACCAAGAATGCTTTTTTTGATCTAAAACAATGGTTATCTAAAATTGTACAACAAAACTGCAGCAAAACGTGGCAGTTGATTCTGTGACTTTGGACTTAAGTAGCAACCTTATTAGCATAAAATATATTAGATAACAACTACAACTGCTGCAACATTACAAAACAAAAGATAATTGTTATGAACTAAAAAATCTAAGTGACTATTCTTGTGGCTGAATGATTCAAGATTCAAGATTTATTTGTCACAAACATAATTATATGCAGAATAAAACTTGCAGTGAAATGCCAACCTGATTGGCCAATCGGAAAATTGTGCATCAGATAAATGGGACTAAAAGTGTAAAATAAGACAAAAAATATTAAATGTGAAATGGGATGTTAAAAGCAGGTACAAATATTGTGGTCAGGTGTCCACAAACCTTTGTTCCAATAGGCAATGTATGGTGGCAATTGTTTGTAGAAGAAAATCCAAGATGACTGACATCACAGCCTCATAACTTGGCTCACATATATATATATATATATATATATATATATATATATATATATATATATATATATATATATATATATATATATATATATATACACACACGCTCACACACACACACACACCAGAAGTAGCCCATGTGTTCAGTGGTCTGGAGTGTTTCAGGCAGTAAAATCTCTGTAATCCGCTCACTGTGGGAGACGGACAAATAGCTTTACAGTGAGTGTTTCAAAGGGACACTCACACACATAAAGCTAAATATACACACCTAAACACTACATAAATAAACAGAAAAATGTGCATAAACAAACCCATATACAGACACACATGAGTAGAAAGTAAAAGACACATAAATAATGAGGAGCGTGTGCATTAGACGAGCAGCGTGGCGGCGTACGGCTCGGCCATTGATCGCCTCATTAATGTCTGAGTGCAACAGAGCGACTTTACCAAGACAAACCACCACACACTCATTCAGGATAATTTACACACCACTTACAGCTCTGAGATACGGATAAATCTGAACAAATTCCTGCGTGTTACGCTTTTGCAAAGATGACAAACATGCGCAAATGCCATTATCATCGATTGGGGGCTTTTATTACAAACTTCCTGTGGAGAACGATTCCGAAAGAATAAATAAATATAGGAATAGCCGTTTCAGTCTGAATTTACACTCACACACTCACACTAACACACACTCTGGGATATTTATTAGCAGGAGAAAGGAAAGCTTTGTCATGTCTACAAAAAGCACCGTAATGCAGAAATCTGCATTCCAATATTTCCACCACACCTTAGTTCGAGTTCACTTGACCATCATTATAACAGTTCAATTACTGTTAGAAATGTGTGCTGGATGAGGGACAGAGTTAACCCTTTACCCAAAAGCCATCGCTCCAGTCTGACACAGTTTCAAAATTTTGAAAGCAGGGAAGAAACTGTTAGTTTAAAAAAATTAACATTTGTTTATTTGGGCTTAAATCTCTCTCAATTTAATGAAACTTCCTATGAAAACCATAAGGAGCCTCTAAATCCTCCTGAAGGAAGTGTGGCCCTTGGATCGGAAAGTCATGAGTTTAAACCCCAGTCTACCAAGCTGCCACTGCTGGCTCCTTGAGCAAGGCCTTTAACCCTCAACTGCTCAGTTGTAAGCCGCTCTGGACAAGAGCGTCTGCCATAAATGTAAATGTAATTGTCTGTTGATTGCTCAGAAAAGACACTTAAATTCACACCCTAACTCTATTATACTTTTTTTTTTTTTTTACAAACATTTTTTGCTAGTCATCATTTCCATCATATAGCAACTAAACGTCATTGTTTCTTTTTGTGTATTGTTCTCCCCTAACTGGAACGAATTCCAGTAAGGACTCCTATAATAAGTATTTGGGATGCAGCCATATTTTTTTTCCCTCCCAGAGCAGCTAAGAGGAGTGTTTGAGGAGGGTATTATGGTCCAGTGTTTGTGTGGCGCAGCGTTTTTCAAACCCAGGGGAATGTTAAGCAGAGCTGAAGCTGCATTAAGCAAAGGCCAGTAGGATGACACGCCATTGCTTTTATCCTGAAAAGGATGGAGAGACGGAGGGGGGGAGGAGACAAACCCTGCCATCTGGCAATAATGGTGTTAGAGAGAAGCAGACGTGTAAACCATACACGAGTGTTTAACCCTCCTGTTTTGCTCGAAATGACCCATTTTAAATCTTTACTCAAAGTGTGTATCTCTGTGTGTGCATGTGTGTCTAAGAAGAGGGAGGGGATGTTAATAAAATGAAGCAACCAACATTGGCAAACACCGAGTCAGCTTTTATAAAAATGCGTCACTATGAACACAGCTTGTACACATGACATAACATTCAACATCCTAGACTGTGATTTTGTATTTTTTTTTTTTAGAAGGGTTAGCGACAATATTGCAGCTTTATAATAATGCGCTCATTCTGACGTTATTGTTTCTATAGGAACAGCTCATTCACTGGGACGGGTACAGCACACACTTAGCTTCAACCCATTAAAGGATTGTCATTTATATTGAACAATTTTCGGGAAGAAGACATGTTTTTATGTAACGAATAGTAGGGGTCTGCAGTGTCAGTGCTCAGTTTATAGCTGTCATGAAAAGCGAGAAAAGGGATTTAGTTCCAACTTTTAATGCATAAAAGGTGTAATGGCAAATTGCAAAAAATGTAATCATGGGATTTTAGAGGTAAACAACTTAAGCATCAAAACACAGATGTACACATACACATCACATCAGTGTATAAATGGAGAGGTCGACCAGTATGAGATTTTCTCTGGCCGAAGCCAATTTTTAGAAATCACAGCAGCCAATGAACGATATAGGATGCCGGTTTTCTTTTTTCCCCCTTCATCTCATAAAATCTAATAGTTAATCAGTGATGGACGAAGTACACAATAAATGTACTTGAGTAAAAGTAGAGATACACTCTAAAATATTGCTCCCTTTAAACTTTTAACTTTTGTAAAAGTGCAAGTAAAAGTATATGCCTTCAAATATACTTAAGTAACAAAGTGCTATGATTTATTATGCTATGACATTATAATTTTTAATCACAAGACTCTTGCTTAATTAAGTCAGTTTATGTAAAAAGGCTCTAATCTTCCTCTTTTCACACCAGTCTATCAATAGAAAGATATTAATAAATCAAACAATGATGATCATCAGTCTAAAACCTTCTTCAAAATATCGTGCAAACAAGGCCATGGGTGTTGTGGCAAGTCAGGAGTTTCTTCCATCATTTATTCCTCTCTAAATGTTCTGCTTGCTGTTGAACTGTATGTTGGTGATAAGTAGATGCCAACAAGCAGCAATAGTGGTTTTATCTTGAATGAGGCCTTGGGTGAACCACACAATGACCCAACATCTCCCCCATTGATTGGTTTCAGCTTTGAAAATTTCCTCTCTGCTTCAGCTACCAACACTGGATAAATAAGACATATTCTCGGAGCAGTCCAGAAATTTGGAGACATTTCTGAGAGCTTGTTTTCCATGTATAAATATCACCCTAAATGCATTTATTGCACAAATAAATTCACATCATGGTGTATAATTTATCAAACTCTCAGAACCAAGAACCAAACAACTTACAGACAACGCTTGTCATTTTTGCTCGTCTTTGAAAATTAGCAGACATGACTTCCTGTTTGGATGCAGAATACAGACTACTGCCACATGCTTGTATGGGTTATTTTTTCTCACGCAAGCGCAGAACGTACACGCAAGTTTTGGCGTGTCAGATGAGCATGACTAATAATCGGCCTAATTTGCAGCACAATCTGCCGATGCCGATTAATTTAAAAATGCCCAAGATTGATCAGTTGATCTCTATATAAATGTGTCAAATATGATCATATGAATAGTCACAATGATGTTCAAAGATGCTCGTTTTTTTTTTTTTTTATATTTGTGTTTTAAACAGCTAAAAACGAAAATCTAACAAATCTGTACATTAAAAAAAAGAGGATCACACTGCTTTTATTATTCAGCAATTTTAATAGAACAATAACACTGTATAACCTTTGTTGTTTTTAAATAAAACCGTTTGTGTGTGTGTGTATGTGTGTGTGTGTGTGTGTGTGTCACACTTAGCAGTAAGTTCACTACATATGGCAGGTGTAAAGATAAGTCAGCTCATTGTTGTTTATTCTGCATCAACGAATGAGTGTTAGAATTGGGGATTAGGGTTTAGGGATTAGCAATTTAGGTGTTTATTTGTTAAATTTGAGGGTTTACAGATTAGCAAATTGACCTAAATTTATGAACTCCTACACCCCAACCCTGAAAACTGTTAACTCGAAATCCCTTAAACCCTGTTCAATAAAGAATCATAGCTTTAAGGACTGAACTCACAGTGGAATATTTGGACAAAGCACAAACACAGATTCCTACTGATACCCTCAACTTGTTGCCTAAACTCTAAACCCTAAACCCTAACCCACATACTGTCTCGAGAAACACAGCAGGTTCAGCTCTGTCCTCATTACAACAGAGACTGAGAAAGGAAGTAATAAAGGTGAAGTGATACAGGTGAAGGAAAAAATATATATATAGAGAGAGAGAGAGTGTGTGTGTGTGTGTGTGTGTGTGTGTGTGTGTGTGTGTGTGTGTGTGTGTGGGAGAGAGAGAGAGTGTGTGTTTTATCCTTTGGGAGCGCTGTACTGTCGGAGGAGAGACGAGATTGAACTGGACTCTGTCACTTCCTCGGGGAGAGAACCTTCTCCGTCTTTAATGGAGGGATCAGCACCGCTCTGCAGGAGGAGCTTCACTATCTCCCCAAACTCACACGCAGACGCTGAGAAAGTGAAACATGCAGAGGAAGAAAGGAGAGAGAAAGACAGGCAAAGGAAGAGTAAGAGAGAGGGAGATAAAGAGAGATCACAAAAGGGAGAGAGATAGGAAGAAAGAGGAAAAGGCAGAGAAAGAAAGAAATAAAGAAAGAAAGAGAGAGAGACAGACAAAAAAAGAAAGGCAAAGGAGAAGAGAAAGAGAGTCAAGATGGGAAATAGAAAGAGAGAGAAATAGAGACAAAGAATGGAGAGAGACAGGAAGAGAGAGAAAGGAGAGAAAGATACATGGAAAAAAACAACCAACATCTTTAATCCACACCAAACACGGACAGGTGTATTCACACAAAAGTCTCCACAGGGTGAGTGTGTGTGTGTGTGTGTGTGTGTGTGTGTGTGTGTGTGTGTGTGTGTGTGTGTGTCCTTAACCGGGTTAGTGAACCTCCTGAGCTGATGCTGAAAAATCTGGAAAGCTTTATACACACATATACACACATTTACACACATATACATACATACATACACACACACACCTGCACACTTTACTCAAGAGTAAAAATGCTGACTGACAAAGACCTTTTAACCTCAAACCCAGAGAAACAGATAGAGAAAGAGCATGAAAGGGAGAGCGCAAACAGGTGGCAAAAAGTCAGACAGCAAGACAGAGAGAGAGAGAGAAAGAAAGAAAGAAAAAGGCCAATAGAGAGACAGATAAAGACAGATGAGAGAGGCAGAAAAAGAGCTGCACAAAAAGAGAGACAGACAGCAAAAGGAAAATATAGAAAGAGAAAGACAGAGAGAGAGCGAAAGTGAATGAAAGAGGCAGAGAGAGCTGCTATTGCTTTACATGCTTTAAAACAAGCGCACACTAACCTTTCCAAGAACTTAGGACCCTTATGTATTTCAGTGGCGGGCGGTCATGGCCAGAAAAGCCTTCTCTGCTGGCGTAAACACTATCTGAAGCACTGACCTACATTTATAACCTAAATTCTAATATTTGTTTCATGAAATTGTATTAATTTATTCCCAAAAGTTTATTCTCACCATTTCGTAGTGTTTCTCTTGGCTGCACTGTTTCCAGTACGTGTATGTTAGATTTTTTTCTCCAATCAGATTTCAGCCTCTATGTGCTACCATGTCAATCTAATCTGCCCAGGGCCTTCAACGTCCTTTCTGTAGACCTTTTTTTAACCATATTCTCCTTAATAAAAGCATTTTTCCGTCATCTGATTGGTTGGTCAGAGGGAAACTGTTACAGCCGAGTTCGACCGGCAAAACACGTCTGTAGCTCTGCACACATTAATACATCTGAGTAAGACTTTTTTTATGCCTACGGAGGAAGAGAAATTGATTTGGTCTCTGACATACTTAAAATTCCATTTTCAACAAAAGCTAGACATCTGAGCTTGTCTCAGCCTGGTAAAAGGTTTGTTCATCACTTCCAGACCAGTGAATACGAGCGGTACAACTGGATTACAGCCTCTGAGGAGCGGTGCAAATTATCTACATCTCTGGTCAGTAGGTTGTATTTTATTTATATTTTTATGTATTTGATATTGATATTGATTCTGAACTGCTCCAGATGATGCAGGTGAGGTTGTAGTGTAGAGGTTTGGAGTCTTAACTGGGTTTCTTGCTTGAGTAAAATGGTATTCACCCTCCATATGTGAAATGCCTCTCTCTCTAATACCACCTGTTGTTATATTGCATTTTTGTATTGTATTGATGGTTTCTATTATTGTGACGTGGTAGTGGTGGTATTAAGAGGTGGATTAAGTCGGGTACGTCCCCACTATCTGTACCTGGTCCCCACCAGGTACCAAATGCACCGCCCGCCACTTGATGTTTAAAATACTGTTGATTAGCGATCTGAAAGATCCCCTTGCTAATGTTTTTGTGTATGTGTGTGTGTCTAATGTTAAGGTTCCAGGACCCTTACAAGAACTGAAGAGTTCAAGACATTCCTACTTTGGGTTTCCACTGTATATAGTCATGTACATAGCTCTTCAAAGTGTGTGCATTATGTAAAGTAAAGCTACTTGTCATGAATATTGACACACACACTTCACCCGTAATGTTTTGTGGGGTTTTTCCCCATCCTGACAAGTGTACAGTCCGAGGACAGATGGTGCACACACACACACACACACACACACACACACACACACACACACACACACACACACACACGTGTTGTTATGTGACATGGAAAGAGAGCTGATTTCCTCTGGGACAACTGGTGATTATTACTTACACACACACACACACACACACACACACACACACACACACACACACACAAAGGAGACAGTGATGGATGAAATTCACTTGATGGAACAATGAGAGAAAACGCAGCTGCAGTCACTAACATCTGCGTGTTCTAATCCACCTAGTCTCATCACTAACTTCAAGGCCAAGGCCCCTAGTTCTCGTTTCCTCATTCCATCTTCACTCCTAAAACTCATTTCCATGTGCCCTAGTTTCTGTTTTCAGATTCCTCGTTTAGTTCCCTGTTTCCCCAAAACTCTTCTTAAATCATTATTTCTTAAACTGCTTGCTTCCCTATTTTACACCTGGTTTTAGGGTTCCTTGTTTCGTAAACTCCCTGTTCCTTATTTCTTTTCCTTGCTCTTATTTTAGATTAGTGTGCATTTTTTGCTTTTTTATTTACAGCTCGTTTTATTAGGTATAAGTATAACAAAATGCTGAAAAATGTTTTTTAAATGTCTCCCATCACTTTAAAGTCATTCAGATCCCAGGAAACATGAGGTTCTTACCATAATGCAGAGGAGTCTGACCTTCATTGTCCTGAAAAAGAAAGAAAGAAAGAGAGAGAGAGAGAGAGAGAGAGAGAGAGAGAGAGAGAGAGAGAGAGATGTGAGACAGAAAGTACACTCAGTATTTAATTCTAACTCCACAGCACTGCTGAGTTCTGGATTCTGACTAGCCAAAAGCAAAAACCATTAAACACTAATAGAATCCATGAATTGACCTGTTTTTTTTTTTTTTTTTTAAAGAAACTTAAAACAAAAACAGGACATCAAGCACTAAGACCAGAGGCAGGAAAAATAGACAACAACAAAAAAAAATACTTAAAATTGCAAACACCCACAGAAGACATAATAAACATAGAGGAGTCATCATCTGAAGATGAAATTATAAAAAATGAAGTGATATGCCAGGGAAGATGCAGTACGCCATGGACAGGGCAATGAATCAAAAGACGAAGCGATTAATCGAAGTATGGAGCGAAAGACCAAAGAACAGAGCCATAAAACCATAGGATAGGGCATTGTACCAAAGGATGGGGAGACATATCAATGGACAGAGTGACAGACCAAAAGACAAAGTGATCTAAACCAAAGAACACGGCAATAAAACCGAAAGATGGAGTGACAGAGCAAAGGACGGAGCAACAGGGTGAAAGATGACGCAAAACACAGAGGACGGAGCAACAAACCAAAGCACAGAGTGATAGAATGTCACAGGCCCAGGATGGCACGATAGACAGAAGACAGGATTTTAATCAGTAACAGAGTGAAAATGAAACACAATTTTAACAGTCTGATACTTATGTGTTGGAGTGTAAGAGTCACATAGAGGGAGAAATTAAGAAGAACAAAAAAGAGAAAAACAGAGAACAGACAAAGAGCAACACAACATTTACAACATTTACAACATTAATATGTTCATATTTTCATGTGTGTGTGTGTGTGTGTGAGAGCTGTAAATCAAGACGTTTAGCAGATGACACACACGTCATCTAGGTTAAATGCTTTAATGCCCGCTGGTCACGACCGTCACACGAGTGATGAGCTTTTAATTGCCCTTTAATCATTTGTTGCCCCAGTGAGTGCAGTGTATACATATACACACACAGAAAACCAGTGTAACGTGAAAACAAATCCCTAGTGATCCAGAGAGCTCAGAGTGTGTGTGTGTGTGTGTGTTATATATAGTGTAAAGGTATAATTAAACATGAACAGATTTAGCAAATGTAAACTCCTTCAGTGATCTGTAACACACACACACAGGATCATGGTACAGCAGTTACAACAGGAAGACATCACACATCACTGATGATGTGTGTGTGTTTATGCTCAGCCTAATGAATCAGGAGCGGTCTGATGGAATCGAGAAAAAATTGGATTGTCGGCCATTTTGTTGGGGCTGAGTGTGAGGTGTGACCCTGTACATCATTTATCCATTAAGACAGACAGACAGACACACACACACACACACACTCTTTCTCAAGCTTTTTAACTTTGTTCAGGCTTCATTATGATAATTCACCTTTTTTACTTTTTACTCCATCATCCTTCTTTTCTTTTTTTTTATCAAAACTTTGTCCGCTTCATCCACTTTTTCTTTTTTTACTTTCTTTTCTTCCTTCCTTGTTTAATTCTCTCTTTGTTAATTTTTTTTAATACACTTTTCTCTTCCTTTCTTCCTTTCACTAGGACTGATGACAGATTATGACGTGTATGATGAATTCCGAATGAAACACAGTCGAGGGTCATTTACACCCTGACCAATAAGAAAAGAGACCGATAAATAACAACTATAATAATAACTATATTATTAATATTAATAATTAATTAATAAGAAATATTACTAATAAATTATATTTAAATGTCGTTGCTGGTTGTGTGTGTACTCCATAGAGTCTATCAATATTCCACTCTCGCTCTATCACTCCACGTCTCAAGCCAAAAACCCCTGAGTATTCACCAATTGGATTATAAGAGCGGTGTACACACACACACACACACACACACACACACACACACACACACACACACACAAGAGGGAGGAGAGAAAAGATGAGAAAAGAAACGTGCACAGACAGAAAGGATAAAGAATAAAGAGGGAATTTAGAGAGAAAAGTAGGTCTCATGCGATGATCTTTCTTATTCTCTCTCTCTCTCTCTCTCTCTCTCTCTCTCCCTCTTTTGCTCAATCTTTCTTTCTCTCACTTCCTTTTGGTTTTTCTTGTTCTTTAAACTCTTTATATTCTCTTTACTCCCGCTCTTTATTTCTTATTTTATCCCCTCTGTCCCTTTCAATGTGTTTCTTCTTTCATCTTTTAGTCTCGTAATCTGACTTAAATCCCTTTTTTTTTCTCATCCCCCACCTCTCTCTCTCTCTCTCTCTCTCTCTCTTTCTTTCTCTTGCTTTTTGACAGTACAGTTGGAGAAGTGAGGGAAATGGGTAAGTAATGATGATTTATGATGAGAGTGCAGCGGATAGAGGGATCGATAGAGCTTTGCTCTGTTCTTATGCAGATCAACACTAATCAGCAAATGCCATTCATCAGAACACACACACACACACACACACACACACACAAAATACACTTGAAAAACAATTGGATGTGTACACACTGTTCTGCATGTGTTTGTGTGTATGTGTGTGTGTGTGTGTGTGTGAGTGTGCGAGTGTAGCTGTCCTAAAAGGATCAGGACATCCGGTTAGTCCTAATTGCATCTGCTTCACCTGTGTGCGTGTGTCCGTGCGCGTGTGTTCACCTTGCCACTCACAGTGTGTGTTGCGAGAGTCAGTGTTTGTGTGTGTGCGGACTCGTTATACCCTTCAGTCTGTCCTTGAGATTACAGTTGCTGTAAATTACAGCTTTAACACCTACTTAGGGTGCCTTCTAAGGATTCAACATATGGACTACCTTGGAATTCCAAGATATATGAAATATTCAAGTATGAGTGATCTATTTAGTTGCCCTTCTTGACCAGGCACCACATGAGCCGAGCAGAGAGGGCAGACCTAAAAACATTCTTCTACTCCGGCACAAACTAAATTGTCAGTTTCTTCCAAAATTGAACTTATGGCTTCAATGTACGGGGAAAGGGTGCAAATTAGGGTGAATAAGATGTCAGTGGTTGTGAGTTGCGAATGAGGTAAAATTAGGAAATTGAGTTTGTGGTGTAACTCTGGGCAGCTGGGGTTGAGTTTCTGTATGGGTGAGGTATCTACTTAGGTATTCTATGAGGTTTGGTTAGGGTATCTTCTCAGACCAGGAAGGGCAAGGTAAACTGATGATTAGATGACTGCTTGTTGCAACATAAGTTAGAAAAAAAAGGATGGCAAGATTATGTAACTAAATCTCTTGGAATATTAGACCTTGAAGTTCAAGGTCAGGTTGGAACTGTAGTGAACTACTTTACCAGGGGTAAACTGGGATAAACAGGGGTAAACAGGGGTAAACAGAGTTCCTAAATGGCACACTTGGTGACAATAGTGTAAATGCCTAAAATAGGAAGTCCAGAATAGCATTGTGAGATGTGGTGTGAAGTCCGAATATTCTCCAATTGTCTTCAGCAGTAATGTTGGAGGATGGTCTTGGGCCATCAGCTAACTGCATGTCTTACCTCACCACATCTATAAACCACCTCCTTGGCCTGCCTCTTTTCCTTCTTCCTGGTGGCTCCATCCTCAGCATTCTTTCACTCTGCATGATCCAAACCATCTCAATCTCGCCTCCCTCACCTTGTCTCCAAAAACGAACTGAACTCCTCCACCTTCACCACCTCTTCTCCCTGCAACCACTCCACTCCACTGCCCTCCCTTTTATTTACACACACGTACTCTGTCTTACTCCTACTGACTTTCATTCCCCTTCTCTCCAGCGTGTACCTCCGGCTCTCCAGGCTCTTCTCAACCTGTTACCTACTCTCACCAAAAGTCACAAAATCATCTGCAAACATCATAGTCCATGGAGACTCCTCTCTGACTTCGTCTGTCAACCTGTCAATCACCACTGCAAACAGGAAAGGGCCCAGAGCCGATCCTTGATGCAGTCCAACCTCCACCTTCAACCAGTCTGTCATTCCTACTGCACACTTCACTGCTGTCACACTGTCCTCATACATGTCCTCGTTACAATTCCCCTTCAAAAGACCCAAACACTGTTCCAGCATGGCAATGCTTTTGTGCACAAAGCAAGCTCCATGTAGACAAGGTGGTTGGTGAGAAAAATTTGAGTGGAAGAACTCAATTGTCTCGTACAGAGCCTTGATCTCCTCAAGTTCACTAAATACATTTGATGAACTGGAGACTCCTGACTAATGCTCTTGTAGTTGAATAAATACTAAAGCGCTCAACAAGCACATCACTGCTGAGGCATGTACATACTTTTGACCATAGACTGTATAGTCCCACCTAGTACATCCCACTAAAATGCCTTAAGCAGTCATGGATGCAACCTGATTCAGTCCCAGCAGGAGAAAAGATCAGCATTCATTCCAGCGCTCCTCCATCTTTTTTTTTTTTCTATTATTTTTTTAACCGCTGATGGTTTCTCGCCATTGATTTACCCGTCTTTTCTCAGTGTGCCTATTCAGCATTTAGAGAGCGTCTCTGTAAACAAAACACTAACCATATTCAGTCCTCCCTCCCTCACTGCATCCATCCAGCCATCCCTCTAACCCCCCTTCCTGCATCCATCCCCCTGGGACATCTTAGGCTCCATTAAGTGATTCCACTTTAGGCCAGGAGGGGCAGGGAATTAACATGGGCAAGCATGGGATCATCTGCACAGTTTAAAAACAAATACTGAAAATAAATAAATGCATAAACCACACTAATATGAAAATCAATGCTTGAGGCAAGGCTAAAGAGCTCATGTGGGGAAAAGACCAATAAAGCAGCAGCAGAAGCAGCAGTGCAATTCCAGCCTCTGCTGGGAAATACTTTAATTCATTCATTCTCTCACTCACTCACTCTCTCTCTCTCTGTGGACAGCTTTAATGTTCTGCAGTATTTATGTGCACGCTTTATGTGAGCAGCAGGAATAAAGCTGTTGAGTGTCCATATTGTGGCTGGCAGCGACGAATGAGAGGAGCAGCAAGAAAAAATCTGAACGGCCGATGATGATGCTTGTCACATGTTTTGCGCTTATTTTAATATATATTTTTTTTTTAGAATTTTACGTCCTGTTTAGGTCAAATTTTTAAATAAACTCAGCAACAGTAAAGATGGTGAAAGCAAAAAGGTGATGTTAGTGTCAGCTAATGGACTGCTGCTCTTAATTCAATACACATTAGCATTCTAGCAATTTGACCAATATTAACCTTTAAACAACTGGATACACATTAGCATACTACCAAAGAGAGAAATGTTAGCATACTAGCAGTATGAAAAACATGCTTATTTATATATTTTTTTATTAATATACAAAGTACAAACCAGATTCCAAAAAAGTTGGGACACTGTACAAATTGTGAATAAAAACAGAATGCAATGATGTGGAAATTTCAAATTTCAATATTTTATTTAGAATACAACATAGATGACAAATGTTTAAAATGAGAAAATGTATGTATGTAAAATGTATCATTTTAGGGGAAAAATAAGTTGATTTAAAATTTCATGGCATCGACACACCTCAAAAAAGTTGGGACAAGACCATGTTTACCACTGTGTGGCATTCCCTCTTCTTTTTATAACAGTCTGCAAACGTCTGGGGATCGAGGAGACAAGTTGCTCAAGTTTAGGAATAGGAACGTTGTCCCATTCTTGTCTAATACAGGCTTCTAGTTGCTCAACTGTCTTAGGTCTTCTTTGTCACATCTTCCTCTTTATGATGCACCAAATGTTTTCTATGGGTGAAAGATCTGGACTGCAGGCTGGCTATTTCAGTACCCGGATCCTTAATTGATCCTGTAATTGATGTAGTATGTGGTCTGGCATTGTCATGTTGGAAAATGCAAGGTCTTCCCTGAAAGAGACGACGTCTGGATGGGAGCATATGTTGTTCTAGAACTTTCAGCATTGATGGTGCCTTTCCAGATGTGTAAGCTGCCCATGCCACATGCACTCATGCAACCCCATACCATCAGAGATCTGTTCTTCTGAAATGACTGCTGATAACAACTTGGGTTGTCCTTATCCTCTTTAGTCCGGATGACATGGTGTCCCAGTTTTCCAAAAAGAACTTCAAATTTTGATTTGTCTGACCACAAAACAGTTTTCCACTTTGCCACAGTCCATTTTAAATAAGCCTCGGCCCAGAGAAAACACCTGCGCTTTTGGATCATGTTTAGATATGGCTTCTTTTTTGACCTATAGAATTTTAGCCGGCAACAGCGAATGGCACGGTGGATTGTTCTCACCGACAATGTTTTCTGGAAGTATTCCTAAACCAATGTGATTTTCATTACAGTAGCATTCCTGTATGTGATGCAGTGCTGTCTAAGGGCCCGAAGATCAGGGGCATCCAGTATGGTTTTCTGGCCTTGACACTTTCGCACAGAGATTGTTCCAGATTCTCTGAATCTTTGGATGATATTATGCACTGTAGATGATGATAACTTCAACTTCTTTGCAGTTTTTCTCTGAGAAACTCCTTTCTGATATTGCTTGACTATTTTTTGCCGCAGCATTGGGGAATTGGTGATCCTCTGTCCATCTTGATGTCTGAGAGACACTGCCACTCTGCGAGGCTCTTTTTATATCCAATCATGTTGCCAATTGACCCTCCCTATATGTACATTTAACTTTTCCAGCCTCTTATTGCTACCTGTCCCAACTTTTTTGGAATGTGTAGCTCTCATGAAATCCAAAATAAGCCAATATTTGGCATGACATTTCAAAATGTCTTACTTTCAACATTTGATATGTTATCTATATTGTATTGTGAATAAAATTGTAAATTGTAAATATTGCATTCCTTTTTTATTCACAATTTGTAAAGTGTCTCAACTTTTTTGGAATCGGGTTTGTAGAACAAGATGGATGTAAGTTTAAGAAGTCTAGGGGTAAAGTCAAACGTCAAAGGGTAAAGTCATAAGTCAGGGGTAAAGAAAAATGTCAAGGCGTAAAGTCATAAGTCAGGGTGTAAAGCGGTAAGTCAGGATAAACACCTAAATATAAACTAATAAGTCAGAGTGTAAACTCTTACAAAAAAACATATACAAAGTAGAACAAGCTGAATGTAAGTTTTAAGTGTAGGTAAAGTCAAATGGTAAAGTCATACGTCAGGGGGTAAAGAGTATAAACTCGTAAGTCAGGGTATAAAGTTATACGTATGTGCATCAAGTTCTAAGAAAGAGTATGAGCTCGTAATTCAGGTCTAAGTGTAACATCACATTTGAATGTAAAAAAATTAATTAGGGTGTAAGGTTATAAGTCAAAGTATAAAGTTGCAATTCTGTGTGTGAAGTCAAATGTCAACATATAAAGTAGTTGGTCTGGGTGTAAAATCAAGCTGGACTGTAAATGAGTACTACTTGGTGCAAAGTCAAAAGGGTGACTGGTACTGTAAATCAAGCTGTATAATCATAAGTCAAGCTGGCAAATGTAACTGTTGATGTAAAGTCATACACCAGAGTGTACATTTGTAAATATAGGCAAGTCAGAGGGGGAAGTTTATACGTCTGGGTCAAAAGTCAACAGTCAGAGTGTAAAGTAGTAGGTCTGGTTGTCAAAGTATACAGGTGAATGTAAAGTTGGGGTAAAGTTGTAACTCAGCCTGTAAAGTTATAACTGGGTGTACTAAGTGTATATCTGATAAGTAGTAGTTAGATATACATTACATCATAACTTTTGAAGTTTATATTTTAGTAGAAACTTGTCCGGAGATTGCAAGTTCAAATCGAGACAAACCGTAGCAGTGAGTCCAACAGAAAAGTGTACTTTAGTTTCTTCCTTTAAAATGCATGTGCATTCTTTTCATTAAATTCTTTTATACACTCCTAAATATTTATCCTACCAATATTGTAATGTTTGTAATGTGCTTTATGAAAGGATTTGACTTAATACATATAATTCACATTCATCCACCCGAAAAACCCGAGGCAACGGTTTATTATTATTATCATCTAATATATATTCACCAAATTTATTGATGCCCCAAGCTATATCTTAAATTCAAAACAAAATTCTTGCAACCAGCGTTTTGTTGAAAAGAAAAAAAAAAAAAAAAACACTCAACAATGTGTTTGGGAGCAGAGAGCTTCAGTGAGAAGTCGGCATGGTTCTGACGGATTGAATGCGAGATTGGTTATGATGCAGAGATCAGGGTGATTTGTTGCATGGCGAAGAAACACGAGGGGTCTGAAGGTATAGTCACTCTCACCACTGAATCTCAATAAGCTGCTAAGACTCTGTGTGTGTGTGTGTGTGTGTGTGTGTGTGTGTGTGTGGGGGGTATCCAATTTGTATGCTGGGATTAATATGGTATCAGCCATCATGTGCATGGAATTCTTCATCTCAGTATACACCGACACATACACATTAACTAACACACACACAGCAATGTCTTTAACTCATTTTTTCCCTTAGGTGTGTGTATTTGGTGTGTGCAATAATTACTCACCAAGTGTCTGTGTGCTACAGTGAAACACTCAGTAAAACACTTTGAAGTGTTTTATTCCTCTTACTCTGCAACAACTTTCCAATGATTTTGACACAAATTTGATATTTGATATTTTTTATAGTGGCACATCAGAACATTCTCACTTATTTTAAGCAGCTATAGTTTGTTCCCTTACAATGCTCTATGTTTCTCTATGTTTCTCTCTCTCTCTCTCTTTATTAAAGAGCAATACTAAATATACAATAAAAAAAAAGATGGGTGTCTTAAAAGGAAAAAGTAATTTGTTTCCTTTTGTTTCCGTTTATTCTCGTATGCCTAAAATTGCATACACGAGTATCTGTGAAAACTGAACCCATTTAAAGCATCTATCTGCCATATTACATCAAAATGCTAATGCAAATATATGAATTAAAAAATCATATATAAAAATAAATGATTTCTGTCGTTTTTTTTGGCCTGAATCCCATGGAAGCCTGTTTCCGTCACATTAAAAAGTTTGCTTAAGTCCGACTTATTTCCTAGCAAATCTGACTTTATTTCTCGTAAACATCCAACATTTCCGGATGCATCAGAATCACTAGCAAATTATTTGCCTCAATTATTTTTTTTTTGTATTCGATGTACTTAAGTTACTCGAGGAATCGTTTCAGCTCTATTTTTAAAAAACAATTCTTACTATGCAAACAAGAACGTATTGGAACAACCACATTAATATTAACACAAACCTGTAAACCTGTCAGAGCTGCTGTCAGAGACCACTAAATCTTCGACAGGTGGCACAAACAAAAATGTTATTAAAAAAATGAAATAAATAAAGAACAAAGAAGCTCAAGCTTGAGGATGGAGCCACTACCTGTTGTAGTCCCCTTGATCCAGGATTACTGATAAATACAGTGCTACCATCAACTGATTAATTTTAATATTATTAAATTTACAATGTGTGTGTTAGAGAGGGGGGGGTGCCACTCACACACACTCACAATCAACAAATGAAAATAATCACTTTTATTTAATGGCTATATAAAATCGGATTTGTGCAGATGAATAACCCATATAATGGAGTCAAAGCTGGGGAAAGAAACTGTTATCTGGGTTTCTTTGTTTGGAATATTAAATATAAACAAATGTGTAACAAATTTTAGTGTTTTAGAGTCAATATGACATTTTTTCTTTTTAATATAAGAAGCTATGACGGCAGTGGGGACAGGTCAGACACTACACTTTTAGTTCTGTTTAGACTTATGTGAATCCTGGGGTTTGGAAATGCAAGAACAATTTGAAGAAGTTTTGAATTTTGCTGTGTTCCAGGGTTCAAGCTTGAATCTGATCTAACATTTATGCAAACCTTCTATTAAAGCAAAAGTGGGACAAAACTAATACTGACAACATTCTGAAGTTCCACTTTCCAATAAAGTGATTAAGCTGATGACAAGATTAACAATCAAAAATGTTTCATAAATTAGAAAATGAAGCAAAAGTGCTTACAAACTTATGACTATCGCGTGAGCATTAGATCGATCTATCTATCTATCTATACACACACACACACACACACACACACACACACACACACACACACACTTTATACAGTACTGTGTAAATGTTTTAGGCAGGTAGCTTGAACACCACATGTTGACACTTTAGTCTGAAGTGAAATCTTTGAGAATTAGAGAATTTGCTGCTGCAGTAAAACTACCTTGTGTCTTGCTGCTGTGCTCAGTCTTGCCATGGTATATGACCTGTGATATAAAACAGTTTTCCAGCCTTCTGTGACTGTTCCTCACCTAATTTGAAGCCTATGACACAGCTGTTTCTGTTTCAGTTAATGACTGTTTCAACCTGTAATATGAACTTGATGATCCTTAGTACCTGCTTGGTATAACTGGTTAATCATACAGCTGACTCAGATTATACAAAATGACTTTGTGCAAGTGTATGAATTGATTTAGAAGTGATGTAGGATTTGATTTGAATTGTAATTCTGTTTACTCACTTTGCAGCATTGTGCAAATTGATAATAAATAAACGATTAAAATACATGTATCTTTGAAAGCATTTGTTCTTTACAGAATTTTTACACACCTGCCTAAAACCTTTGCACAGCAAAATGTTAAAAACTATGTTTTCTTTGGGTTTGGTTTAACATTATTTTCGCTTAACAGATGCTGGAAGTTGTAGCTCGTCTACAAGCACAAATCTGACTGAGGTTTAATAATAAATCCTCCTGATCTTCAATATAACAAATGAAAGGCATTTGTAAATGTTCTAATAATATGGACTATATATATATATATATATATATATATATATATATATATATATATATATATATATATATATATATATATAATAAAAAAAAGCAAACAATTTGTCTGATTACTTCTGATTGATCTGTCCGATGGAGGATCAGGACGAGCGGGATCAGGAGAATTAACACGGAGCAATCCGATTGCAAACCTCTAGACTGTGTGTCCATATCATGATGATACTTTATTTGAATACTTACCTGAGGGTCACCTTGGCTGCTGGGAAACTTTTACTGCAGTATGATGACTTGCTTGTGCATTACAAATAAACATCTCAAATATCGTTTTTTTATTCTTCCTGAATTATTGCACTTTGCCCCTCATGGTGCGCTCGAAATTCCCCATCAGCAAAACAATGTACACTTAAAATATTCCTTTGCATTCCTAGTGGCCTGTAAACATGGCAACTAAGCAGTGAACTGAATTATGGGATGGCCCTGTGCTGGATCCTTGGACCGCAAATGTCTCGTAGACAGGACAGGAATTGTGATGATGTTGATTATTGTATTGTGAAGACACCACTAAAATAATGTGTGTGTGTGTGTGTGTGTGTGTGTGTGTGTGTGTGTGTGTGTGTGTGTTTACCTGGCTGTTAATGTTGGCATTGTTGTTCAGTAAGAAAGTCACAAGTTCTTTGTGTCCTCGGTCACATGCCCAGTGTAGCAGCGCTCGACCCTGAAAGAGTAAGAAGAGATATACTTTTAATTAAGGAGGGGTAGAAAATAGGGTGAATGTGTACAAATAGAGGGATGAATGGGGTGAAAAAAGGGGTAAGTGGGGTGAAAAGAAGAATGATCTTAAAACTGATTAATGGGGTGAAAAGTGGGAGGGGTTTATAACAAGTAAGTGGAGTGAAAAGAGCATTTCTTAAAACAGGTGAATGGGTGAAAAAGGGGGGGCTTAAACAGATGAGTTGGGTGAAAGGGGACGGGGCTTAAAAAGGTGAGTGGGATGAAAAAAGGAGTGGGGATTAAAAAAGGTGTTCTAGTACTCAGGTAGTTGAATTCTTTTGAATATATTTGTGTGGGTGTGTGTGAGTGAGTGAGTAAGAGAGAGAGAAAGAAAAAGAGATTAAAGCCCCTCCTCCATCTTTTTAATCCTCATGAAGTTAAACTTCACCACAGAAATAAAAATAAATAAATGATGTGCAGCAGTTTATAACTCAGAGCCTCGCCTCCCGCAGGCCGCCTCCCGAGGTGATGGCAGGTCGAGTCCTGCTTGGAGCATGACAGAGGAGCATTATGGGTATTTGTGCTCCAGAAACAAATGGGCGGTTAGCGTTTTGAGAGGGCGTCCATGATGGATGAACGAAGCACAGAGGAGAAAAAATTCCCCCCTCATCTCGCGTCTGCTGCCCACTTCATTTTTTAGCGACGGCCAATTAGATAAAGCAAACTCCTTACGGCGAATTCCTGCGTTTAAACAGCATCGATCACCACAGCCCAACGCTAAAATGGATATTTATGAGGGAGCAGGGCGCATGCCGCGAGGAGTTCTTATGCACGCTGTTCCCTTGGACTGTTCATCAACTTTTCAGCACAAGCAAGGACCATCATCCCTCCTCCTCCAGTCTCACAAGATTACACACAACATTGTTCTAAAACCGCACCCTGTTCACTACACAGTGCACTATTTTAACAAAAACAGAGTGGGGGAAAAAAAAACAGCTAAGTGATCAAACCAAGTACACTAGTACTACACGACACTAGTACTAACCAAGTATACTAGTACTTGTACAACACAATCATGTGTCACATTTGGCAAGTCCCAAATCACATACCCTTTTCACCATATAGAGCATAAAATACCATCATTACAGTCTGAGACACCTGTGGATGTCTTCCAAATTGTATAATTAAATACCCTTGAACCCTCAACGTTAGAATACTCTAAACATCCCAATATTCCTTAATTCAATTATTAACCAAACATCTTTCAAATACCTCACCAATATTCTCTATATCCCCATACCACAAACCCCACCAAACCCCATAACTTTGAGTATATCCAAATTCCAAAACTTCTGATACTCCAATCTATCTCCAGTATTACCCTCGATATATCTGGATATCAACCCATATACCATCTCCACTACACCAAATACTGCCCAATACCCCCAGATCAAAAAATAACCATAGAAATAACAATATACTCTTGAATACCATTCTCTCAAAGTCACAACAGTATCCCTGAATAATCCCATTTCACATCCTCAAACCTAAAAAATCCCATATTATTAAAAAACCCTAAAATCTTTATGTATCTTCTAAAATCATAAAGATACCCTCTAAATACCTCATTATTATTATTATTATTATTATTATTATTATTATTATTATTATTATATTACCCCAAATTACAGTTGCCTACTCAATACACCAGAACCAAGTACCTTCAAACCCTCTAATTTAAAAAGAAATTCCTCCAATACATTATAAATACTCTACAAATACTCAAACTGTACCTTTTTTGTTAGCCTGTTATATCCCCCTTTACTACACCAATGTCACTGCAAAAATCTTATACTCTTGAACACACATTTTATGATAAAATGTCATTGTGCCTAAATGAAACAAGACCATATACATAAATACCCATGAACACCCATAAAAACTCTCCAAATATATAACTACAACTACCCATTGTACATTCTGCACACTTCTACTGTTCGCAATCCTGCCTGATAACTCCCAGTAATAACCATATAAACCTTATTCTCAGAAATGCAATTCTTAAAAAGCCCTACTCAGTTTCAAATACGCTCCAAAACACCAAATTACCCCGGAATAGCCAAATAAACAATATTCCATAAATATTTACACTTATCCCCAATATTTTTCCACACCCCCAAATATGCCAAATACTCCACAAATGCCATCAAATATCCCCAAAATGCCCCACTATACAACCCAAAATATCCCAATATTCCGTAAATACCACTAATTATCCCTAACATATACCTTTAAATACTTAAATACCCTTGAAACGGTCCCTTTTGTTAGCCTGTTATATCCCCCTTCACTACCCCAATGCCACTGCACAAACCCGATGCTCTTGAACACCATCCTCTGACAAACTTCCAGATTTCTCCTCCTCCTACATTAAAGCTAATGAGTTTGGCCTCTGCAGAGACACACGCTGACCCCCTACAGGTCAGAGGCTAAAGGTTACACAAAGAGTTTATGTCACCTCATATTAGAGCACTGCAGATCATCGGTTCCTGAAACTATCTAAGTGTATTTATACACTGTATGAAATGTAACTCTGTAAAAAACTGTAGTTAAATGTGTTTTAGTAAGATCATTATTCACTTCCATGATCTTCATATCACATTTGACATGAAATGACTTATTAAAAGTAGCAGTAGTAATGACAGGAGCATTTGCAATTGTTGGAATAGTAGTAAAACTATTCCTATTAATTACAGCAGTTTAAGTAGAAACATTAATAGAAATAGCAGTAGCAATGATTGTAGAAGTAATAATAGTAGCAAAGAAAGTAGCAGCAGCATTGGTAGTATTAGTAGCATTTGTAACGAGTGTACTAGTAAAAATAGTAATATTATAATAATAAGTAACATACACTAGTTAGTAGAATGATAGTAATAGTAAAATTAATAACAGTAAAAGTAGAATCAGTATAATAGCAGTCATAGTAATAATGCTAGCAGTTGCAGTAATAATAGCAGTAGTAGCAACAGTATTTGCAGTAGTAATAATAGTAGCACTTGTAGTAATAGCAGTAGTAATGGTAGTAGTAACAGTATTACCTGTAGTAGCAATAATAGTAAAAGTAACAGTAAAAGTAATAGAACCCCAATTACTAAAAAGTTGTGATGCTGTGAAAATGTCAAATTCAAAATGACATTTTTCCTCTGTTTAAGCATTTGATGTTTTCCATGTTCTAATCTGAATAAAATATGGGATTATATTTTATATTATATTATAATCTTTGCTAAAACATTGCATTCTGTTTTTATTTAGAGTTTACAGAGAATTCCATCTTTGTTTGAAATTGGGGTGCAATAGTAGCAGTAGTAGCTAAGTGATAAAGGCATTGGGCTCTGGATCCCAGGTCTCAAGTTCAAATCCCAGCACCACCAAGCTGCCACTACTGGGCCCTTGAGCAAGGCTCTTAACCCTCAAGTCGCTCTGGATAAAGGTGTCTGCCAAATGCTATAAATCTAAATGCAGTATTGATAGTAGTAGCAGTAGTAAGAGTAGTAGTTGTATGTCAAAAAAGATTTTGATTGAGCACATAAAATGTAAATGTTCCTCAGACAGCCATAAACCCTGACTGTGTTTTAGCGTTAAAAGAATAACCAGTAAAGTGGGACTGTCTCTGTGTGTGCATAGGAAAGTAATGATTAAGATAGACCTTTTGTCACTAAAGCTGCATCTAAACACGTTTTTCTCAAAATAAACGGAGATAAGTTTGCATCTCCCCCTGCAGGGCAGTCTACTGCACTACAGCTTTACAGACAAAGAGAGAAGGGGGGAAAGAGAGTCGAACTAATAAGTGCAAAGAAATAAAGAAAAAAAATGTAGGGCACAGGAAGTAAGGGACTGATTTGGGACACAGTCCTCGTACCTCCTCATCCTTGGTGTTGACGTCGACATTGCGGGTGCTAAGGGCCGAGCGAACTTGCTCAATGTTGTTCTCTCTGCAGTAGTCAAATATGTTCTTATCCTCCTCCCTACACACATACAGACAAGATCAACAATCATATTTTGACATCATTATTAACATCCAGACAAAGGCATCAAGACTGTGTTATCTAAGAGTAACAATACTGTGTGTGTGTGTGTGTGTGTGTGTGTGTGTGTGTGTGTGTGTTTTCTACAGGGTTACAGTAACTGTAATAAATATCAATCCTGTGGCGTTAATCACAGCAGTGTGGAGGTCGTTAATAAATTCCCCTGCAGCACCTGATAAAGTCTTTTTTAATTACGCTAATTAACAGTGAACTCCATCAGTTATTATGACATCACTACAGCCACTTGAGGGAATTTTACTAAAAATCACAACGCGGTTTGAAGATAAATATCCAGAGTGAAATGCCTAAAGCATGTTCTAGACCTCACTTTCCAATCCCCTTTGGCTAGATTAGAATCCAATCGGTGGAAGACAATTCTTCTCCATCGTCACAATCTGGCTTATTATATTTTTTTTAATCATCTTTGATTCATTAATAAACCATACATTTGTTTTTCATTGTAACCATTTATAGTTATTTTTGATTTACTTTGTGTCCTCATGTACATTATAGCAGCTATAAACACTCACTCCCTCACCAGCCTCTCTTTATTTACTCTTCTGAAATAAACTCCAGAGACTCGCCACACGTGGGTACATGTAAGTGTATCTAAAAGTATGTATAAGATAAATTAATGTGCATGTGTGTGTGAACATGTCCATGTGTGTATGCATGTGTGTCTTGGCATCATTCATCTTAGAAAGTGACTAATTAATTTAGGTGCACATTCCACAACCTGCTGATTTGTAGATCTCTCTCTCTCTCTCTCTCTCTCTCTCTCTCTCTCTCTCTCTCTCACTCACACACTCACACACTCACACACTCACACACTCACACACTCACACACTCACACACTCACTGCAGAATGCTCTGTGCTGCAGTGAGTGCTCGGTAGGTCATCAACAGTTTTAACTTGTAATGCAAAGTGTGTGTTGTATAACTATGTGTGGGTGTGTGTGTGTGTGTGTGTGTGTGTGTGTGTGTGTGTGTGAGACCTGATCGTCTCTTGCTGGTACAAACAGCTCACTGCTGCGCCACCGAATGCTGTCCTGCGCTCTCCTCTCCTTCTTTCGGACGAACCCTACACACATACACACGCATATGTATAGACAGGCAGCACTAAAAGCAGTATTATATCTGAGAAACATCTTGGTGTAATTTTGTTCTGAACAAAAAACAGAAGCAGTGGGTGTGCGCGGGCGCACGCACGTTTCCCTGACAGCTGCATTGTGTGTGTATTCAATGACTGTAACACAGCAGCGAGTGTAAAAGTGTGCGTGAGCACTTTCCCTGAGCGAAGTGCACTCGCTGTGATTAAAACAGAGCCACTGCTGATGCGCCCTGGCTGTCCTCGCACTCGTTTAACAAAAGAAGAGATGGAGAGCAGATGCGCACTCATCCCTCTGTCCTTGTAAAGAGAGTATGTGTATGTGTGTAGTCACAATGAGTTACATCACAGAGGGAAAGAAAAAAAGAGACATCTCATCTCACACACAGGAGAAAGGGAGGGACTGAGGGAGGAAGAGAGAGAGAGAGAGAGAGAGAGAGAGAGAGAGAGAGAGAGAGAGAGAGAGAGAAACAGAAAAGTGTAAGAAACAGATAGAAATAGAGAGCGATCGAGACAAAGACAAACAGTGAGACAGAAATAGCCATACAAAAATTAAAAAGAGAAAAGAGAAAAAAAGGCAAAACAATAAAAGGGTAGAGTGAAAGTGATAGAAGAAAAAGGCAGGCAGAAGTTAACAATGAGAGAGAGAGAGAGAGAGAGAGAGAGAGAGAGAGAGAGTGTGATAAAGGTCACAAATAGCTCAATGAGAAATGTAATCATACTGCCCCCTGCTGGACATTCCACTGTCTGTCTGTGTGTGTGATTTACCTTAAATCCATCTGGATCGAGTGTGTGAACAGATGAAATGTACTCCTGCATGGCCTGCTCCTTACTCATATCACCCAACTGCTTCCATGCTCCCCTGAACACACACACAAACACACCCCACACATTAACTACATATTTAGATACAAATAAGTTAGGGTTGTCAATTGATTCAAATATTTAAATCGCAATTAACTGCATGATTGACATGAGTTAACTCGTGTTTAATCGCAACCTAATCGCACATTTTATCTGTTCTAAATGTACCTTAAATTAATATTGTTTAAAATAAGTATTACTCTAATCAACATAGGCATGGACAAATATGGATGCTTTATGCAAACGTATGTTTATTATTAGTGAAAACAAACTCAACATTGAGCATGAACAAAAAATTCTTGTAAATGCTCTAAAGTAATGTTATGTTTCCACACGAAGGTTTTACTTGCAGAATGTGCGCCTTGTGGCAAATTTTGGTGCTTGATTTTAGACTTTTTAGTAAAACCAATATTTAGTGATTTTGACTCTTTTTATATTTCTTTATAATTTTTTATTAATATGGTCAAACAGAAATGTGCACTGCATTAATCGCACGTTAATAAAATTTGTGCCGTTAAAATTAATTTGCGTTCATTTTGACAGCCCTAAAATAAATATAATTGGTACATTTCGAAAGTGTTCTGTGTTGCTTTGGAAACAGGAACATATTCTTGACATTGAACACATGGTGCCTCACCACTTCCTCTGACCCTCGAAATCAAAGAACCCCGGCTTGGGTGTGTTGCATTTCCCCACAGTGGCCTGTCAAACACACACACACACACACACACACACACACACACACACACACACACACACACACACAATATTACACAATAACACATGGTTCTAATGCTGTAACACACACAAGGTTCTAGAACTGTCTCACACAAACATATTCATCTTGTGTGTAAATTTGAATCTCTGTTCAAGTGTGTGTGTGGATGTGTATCTGCGGATATCTCTGTTTGAGAAAAGCTGACCATAAGACTGGTATGTACTTTTTCCTGAATGTCCTATTTCACATTTAGTCCCCAATTTGCTGTTATATTAATTAGAGGTCGAGCGGTAGTGACATTTACTGATACGGATAGCAAGTTGGAATCATACTTGGCAATAATCGATTAATCAACTGATTAGTTTTTTTTAGATTAAAAACTGATTGAGTTTTTTAAATAAATACTGGATTTAAAAAAAGAAAAAAAGCAGTAGCCCTCCATGTAAAAAAGTACTAAACTGTATTACGAATTACAAAAATGTGCTAAATAAAATAAATGTGAATATATATAAACATATATGCAAATAATAAATGATACAAATATATGCATCGCCCCTAGAGGCCGCTCTCGTAATGACAGCTGACCTTCTCAGCCGCTTCATCAACAGACGCTACACAGAATCGGTACGGATTCTTTACGGAGAATTCCAGCAATCACCTATCGATGCCGATTAATCGGTCGACCCATAAATATAACCTCCACTCTTCTGGGAAGACGTTTCTCTTTTGGAGTGTAAAGATTCATTTAGTACACAAGAGGAGTTAGTAAAATCAGGTACTGATGTAGGTGAGATGAGGAGGCCTGAGGTGCAGTCAGGATTCATATTCATCTCAAAAGTCTTCCACTCCAATATAAAGCATATCTTCATGCAGGGTTTGTGTACAGGGACATGGAACAGGATTTGGGTTTTCCTAGATTAAACAAAGGGAAATGTTCACGCTGCAGCATCCAGACACCCTCTATACACTTGTGTGCCTCCAACTTATTGGTAACAGTTTGGGAAAGAAGCACACATGGCTGGGAAAGACAGGTGTCCCAATACTTTTGTCAATATAGTGTGTATATTCTAGTCTATAATGTAGACATGTGTGTTGGTGTCTCTGTGAGAGCACGCGTGTGCATGTGTGTTTTGGTGAAGTGCAGGTGTGTGAGTGTGAGTGTGTGTGTGTGTGTGTGTGTGTGTGTGTGTGTGTGTGTGTGAGAGAGAGAGAATTACCTGTTTGTACCTGGCGTACAGATAAAGAAGCTCATCCCTGCTCGCGGTCTGCACGAGCTCGCGCACTCTCTCTGCGGCGCACTCAAACTCGCGCTCGAGCTCTTCTCCTTCCATCCCCGAGCCGCTACCGGACTCCACACTGCGCTCCTCACCCGGCTCAGGCCTCCCCGAGTCGGATCCCCATCCTGTCGCCGAGTCAGGGGAAGAGGACACGGACCGGGACGCCATTTCCTCCCTTGAAGCTGCTCTGGGGGGAAAAAAGTTGAACCGTGAACCCGGTGTGTTTACACGGTGGCTTTCTCTCTGCTGAGCTTCTCCCAGTCAATCAGACTTCCCCCGGGCTGTATCTCAAAATCTTACTTCTTCTCTACATAGGTGCACTTCACGAAATAGAAAAACACTCCCCTGTATTTGCAAAAGAATAAAAATGCTATAACACCGCGCTGTAGGTTTATATATGATCGAGTAAATTAGTGTGAAAATGTCCGCGCAAACTATTAAACTTTATATAGTGCACTTATAGAGGAAGTGTATAGTGATTTGGTATTGGTCCGTCCACAGCGCATCGCTATAAAAACTCCGGGAGTAAAACCGCTGCAACGAATACAGTTCCGTATGAACAAATAACATTGTGTGTATATTGCGACATCGATATAAAAAATAATTACACATTTTGATTGTCGTATTGATTATCAGCGGCTCTGCTTTTACTGACTTTGGAAGCCAAATAATGCATGTAGCTTTACTAGTTATATTTGGTTTTAATGTTTTGTTTAAAAAATGTAAAAAAAAAAAAAAAAAGGAAATGGTAAATGTGATTTGTTTTTTAAATTATTACTTTATTTCTTTATAACTTTTTTTGTCACTGTAGTTCTGCAGTTATATTGTTTATTGCTTAAAATGTTGTCGATTTACTGACTCGGTTTTTAAACATAATTCTATATCGACTGACATTTAAAATTATAATTGACTATTTGTTTATTTATTATTATTATTATTATTATTATTATTATTATTATTATTATTATTATTATTATTATTATTATGCGCCAATGCAGTACTTAAAAGTTCACAAGGGGGCGACAAAGTCACACTTTTCAGCCCCTTCATTTTAATTCATATCAATGCAACTCTTTAAATTTGTTTGTATTTAATCTTGTAATATTTGTTCGTAAGCTGTTTTACTTTCATCCTCTTTTAGCGACATATACAACACGTGTGCACATGGAGTGTGGTCTGATCTCGCTCATTATTTTAGACTAAACACACAACCTTTCATACACAGTGTATGCCAATTAAATATTTTCTGTTTCATTTCCTAGATGTTCTCCACATAAGGAAGCTCATTCATTAACAAATGATTTATGCAAAACACTTGAAACCCCTGACCCACATTTTTCCGACAGCTGTGTCACATGGAAAACTATTTGCCCTCTTCCACATACATGAGCCTAAAGATTGTCTAGTTTTACTGGTATTGATGGAGGTGAAAGCGCCTCCTCCAGACACAGGAACAGTTTCTTCCTCAGGCAATTACCCTTATTAATAACTGACCTCAATTATATGCCTTGCTTCATATCCTTAAGTACTGCATTATCAGAACAGTCAGTCATCACTTCATCCCCATATGTTACACAACTCATAACATATAAAAGTTCTAAAGTAACATCTGTATCTTATGTGATGCACAGTACTGTTTTTTTTGCCTTACCATGCACTCTCACACTTTATGTACATTACTGATCTGTCATATACACTGTATATTGTGTTCTATTTAATACTTGTATTGTTTATATTGTATCATATTGTCTGTTTTGTCTTGTATAGTCTAAACTAAATGTATAATGTTGTTATTTATGTCTGTACTTTTGAGAGTCACCAACAGCTCGAACCAAATTCCTTGTGTGTCAACACACTTGGCCAATAAATCTGATTCTGATTTTGCCAGTGTGGGGAAAATTCATCTGATAAATGATCTGGAAGAGTTTTTGGAAGACAAGTATTTAGCCTGTAAGGTGGCCACAGGAAGCTAAAGACTGTAGTAGAGTGTTAGTGTCTTAAATCAGGATAAACTGAATCATTGAGAATATTTTTAATATTATATAAAGACGAGAAAGTAGCCATCATAAAAGCCATTCTGGTTTTTAATAAAACATCAAAAACAGGTCATTATTTTCATTTCACATTTCATGTTTTGTTTGTCATGCCAATGCATGTTTTTCATCCCAGACCTCTCATTACTCTGTGTGTGTGTGTGTGTGTGTGTGTGTGTGTGTGTGTGTGTGTGTGTGTGTGTGTGTGTGATATGCAGTAATGAGGTCAAAACCCTTAGGTTTGTAATGAGTATCCTAAACATCATAAAACTTTTCTCCTTGCTCTCAGTGAACTCTGTACTGAACACTGCGTCTGTAAAGAACTTTATATCCTTATTGTTTGTTTTTCATACACAGAGCACTAAAGAAGTAAAACAACCCTTCCTGCACATACAGTTTTACCAAACCCGTAAGGTTCATTTTAATTTTATTTGTATACCGCTTTTAACAATGGATATTGTCCGAAAGCAGCTTTACAGAAATAAAAAGATTACAAATGTAAATTTTTGAGGTTATAAACTAGTCATTGTATATCTATAATAATGAGAGTTATACCATTTTCACTTTTACATTTTTATACCAGCACATGGACACTTACAATCACAATCATACTGGGTCACTAATCTGTACTGCTGTCATACATATTCGTCCATCCCCTTGTGATTAATTCATGTATATATAATTTTTTAAACCTTTTGATACTGTATAGTCAGATTATATTTTACTATACTTTTATACTTTATTATATTTATATATATAATTTTTAATCTTTTATATATATATATATATATATATATATATATATATATATATATATATATATATATATATATATATTTTTTTTTTTTTTTTTTTTTTTCATGTTTACATGTTGGACAGTCGAATAAAAAAAAGCATTTCACTATATGTCATATGTGTATGTGACAAATAGATTTTGAATTTGATTTGGAAGGTGACAGTGGCAAAGAAAAACTCCCTGAGATGGTATGAGGAGAAAACTGTTAGAGAAACCAGACTCAAAAGGGTTCATTAAAAATGTAATATTATACATTAAAATGCACTGAAGTAAAGGTTACCCAAATGACAAATGCATGAAATGTTCTTAAATATATATTGAAGTTAATGCTACCTTACTGTCCATCCCGATTTACTATGACCAAACATTTATATAAATATACAGATGTTCCATTTTATTTCGGCATGAACAGCAGCTTACACACTCTCGGCACCTGGACGGTTTGTTTCTCCAAACATTCAGCTGAAATACTTGCCGAAGGTCTTCTTCACTAGTTGAAGATTTCTTTCCAAGCTTTATTCAGGTTATCCCAGAGCAGTTCAGTAGGATTTAGGTGCAGTGACTGGGCAGGCCATTCAGCTCATTGTTTTGTTGTATGGTGAAGTCGCTTCCAAATAGATGCATGTCCAGATAGAATTGCATGGTGTTGAATTATGGAATGAAAGCCATGTTGGTTCAGTCTTCCTTTTACCCAGAATAAGTGTCCAAACTTCCCTGGTCCAGAACAATCCCAAATAATTAAGCGTCCACCTCCATATTTGACTGTGGGGATAAAGCAGTGTTCTCCCCTGTTCTCTGTCTTACATAAGTTCTTCTGTTAGAGATAAACATTTAAAAAAATTTTAAATCTGAACAAATAACATTAACTGTCCAATGTCTGTTGTGTTTCTGCATAGAAACAAAACGAACCTACATGTGTCTCAAAAAAACACAAAACTGTGTGTACAAACTTTTTGGTGTTTGTTTTATAGTTATTGTAAATTAAATTATGGATTAAATTATAAATGTTCAAATAAAATAACATAATTAAGAACATGTAAATATGTAAATAAGGCATATATGATTCACACAAGCAGTACAACATACGTATAAAGTAGGAATTACATGTGATATTCAAAAAGTGAACAACAAATATTTAAATAATGTATATAAAAACAAACATTATATATAAAATATATTTTAATGTCAATAAAATACATACAAATAAGAATACATGATACATGCAATAGTATCCGAATAAGTTGAAATAAATGGTACACCATTGTACCGTATAAGCTAAATGGTCCTTTAGTTAAAACACACACACACACACACACACACACACACACACACACACACACACACACGAATGTCCTCCAAATCTCCAAATTGTATTTAATTAAAAAAAAAGAGGGAGAGTATTTTAGCGTCGCGCGAGGGCGACACGAGCGCGTGCAAACGAGCCGTCTGGTTTTTTTGGCATGCGCTCGGCTGACGCAGGCGCGTGCACACGCGGTTTAATGGTTGACAGGGGCGAGAGAGCGAGAGAGAGAGAGAGAGAGAGATGCAACACACACACACACACACACACACGGCACGCGCATGCAGCTTTACAGGCGCGATACCGCCGCCGTGCAGTCTGTTCCGTCGTGCGCGCGAGAGCGACTTCAACCTGAAGTTTCACGCGTCGGCCGCAAACATAAAAATAGAAAAAATTCATGA
>NC_060900.1:23926165-23928665 GCF_014805685.1 Silurus meridionalis
GTGTGTTCACATATCTGTCTGCCTGTATGTCTGTCTGTTTACATATTTGTCTAACTGCCTATATTTCTGTCTGTTCACCTATCTGTCTACCTGTCTGTCCGTCTGTCTGTCTGTCTGTCTGTCTTTTCACATATGTGTATACCTGTCTGTCTGTTCACATATCTGTCTACCTGTCTCTCTGTCTGTCTTTTAACCTATATTTCTACTTGTCTCTCTGTCTGTCTGTCTGTTAACATATCTGTCTGTTTGCTTGCCTTTGTCATGTATTTGTATCTGTCTGCCGTTCTGTCTTTCGGTGCATCTGTCTGTTCAACTGTCTTATTGTCCATCCACTTTTTTTGTCTGTCTGAGATTCTAATGGAATTTGACCAATTATCTTTCTGGCCACCTGTCTGTCTAGTTGTTTTGACTATCTGTGTGTATTTCTGCCTGATTGGCTGTTAGTGTTCAGAAACAGGATGTCTGTCCAGAGACAGATAGACAGACAGACAGACAGACAGACAGACAGACAATCAGACAGACAGACAGACAGACAGCTAGAGACATGAAAACTGAAACTAAACACTGGCAGGATGTTGGAGTCATTCCTCCTCGTTTTTTACAAGCTCATCTCACTCTGTCTTCCTATTACACTTTGCCTCTTCTCCACTCTTCTTCTCCTTACATCTGCATATCTTCTTTCATTTTTTCTATTTGATAGTTTTTTCATTTCATGACTGTTCTTCTCTTCTCTTATTTTGTTTGTCTCTTTTCTTTCCTCTTCTCTCTATTTGTCTTATGATATTTTTTCTTTTCTATCGTTTCCACCTTTATGTTCCATGTATGTCCTTTATCTGTCCTTCTCATTATATCCTCTATTCTGTCCATCCCTCCTTTCACCCCCCCTCTCTCTCCCTCCCTCTCTCTGTCTCTCTCTCACTCTTTCTGTTTTTGTTCTGTCACTGTGAGGCAGATTGCACTCATTCTCTTCCTGCAGGAATCTCAAAGTTTAATAAAAGCTCAGAGGGGCTGCTGATAAAAAGATCAAACGGCAGCTTTCTCATAATGAGTCAGTCGAGTACAAAAGTTTTGTGTGCCCTCAAGACAAGATAAACCAATCAGATGTGCTCGAAACAAGTGAAACGTGCAACATGTCGCGTTTCTATGATGTTCCTGAACCTCTGAGCAGCTCGATTTTCTCAGTGGTTACATTTTAGCTTTACAAGATTTTTTT
Source organism: Silurus meridionalis (assembly GCF_014805685.1). Taxonomy (NCBI): domain Eukaryota; kingdom Metazoa; phylum Chordata; class Actinopteri; order Siluriformes; family Siluridae; genus Silurus; species Silurus meridionalis. The sequence continues at coordinate 23,927,379 of NC_060900.1, forward strand.
ATTAATAATTTACCTACACAACTAGGAACAGTGTCAGTTGAAGTGAGGAAAGTTTCTGCTGTTCAGAGTCAATTTATGCAGCTGCTGAGTCTCAGGTTTAAAATATTAAAACCATTTGTGTTTACTTTACACTTCAAGGTTGCCAGATATTTCTTGAGTAGGAGAATCTGAGACAGAGTTTTCCAACAGCATCTCAACTTCCACCTTTAAACAAAGAAACTCCCCTTTAAAGCTGAGGAAATTTGGAAAGGAAAATGCAGCGTGGAGAAGCAAATGACTTTTCTTTTCTTTGCTGCTAAACGCAAGAGATAATAAATTGATTATAGATGATGATATCCACCTGCATCAATGATTCAAATGGACCAAGCGTCAGAGTCGAGCCTTATTAAAAACATTTTGAATACGGATTTATGGGGCAGTGTGTGTGTGTGTGTGTGTGTGTGTGTGTGTGTGTGTGTGTGTGTGTGTGTGTGTGTGTGTGTGTGTGTGTGAACCCTGAGGTCGGGGTTTACCAGCTCTGCTCTTCCCCCACCTGCTGCATTATTAATAGTCACAGCCCCACACACACACACACACACACACACACACACACACACACACACACACACATCAACTAATTAAAATTAAGAAGGAGGCCATGATTAGAACAACACTGTACATACACACACACCACAGGAGCTTTGTGCACAAACACACAGACAATCAGACTACTAGAGGAGGATTGCTCTCCATCCATTATTCATCTGTCAATTACATCCAGGCTGAGTGCTCTGTGTGTGTGTGTGTGTGTGTGTGTGTGTGTGTGTGTGTGTGTGTGTGTGTGTGTGTGCGTGCGTGCGTGTGTGTGTGGAGTGTGCAGTGGTTTTGTGAGCAGGAATGAAGGTGATGTATATGATATCCTTTATTCTGGTTCCTCTCTGCGGAAACAGGAAGTCCAGATTGATAGAAAATCCACAAGCTTTTGTATATCATGTAGGGCAGACACTACTGCTGCATCATACACACTTGGCCTGAGAAATCAACGATTTGCAAAATTGTTTAAAGAAAGCCTACTGCTGCAAACCAGAGTAGTTTGGTTATTACACAGTCTTGTAATTATTTAAGTTCCAATAAATAATTTTCAAATTTCCCGGAATATTCAACATATTTTTTGTGTATAAAAGTACAAACTAGTTTAATTAGAATATGGTTATATGCTGACTTTGGGCAGGGATTTGTATGAGTACTGTGCAGTATGTTGTCTGGTCTCTCTCTCTCTCTCTCTCTCTCTCTCTTTGTCACACACAC
>NC_060900.1:23933665-23943665 GCF_014805685.1 Silurus meridionalis
AAACCCTCCATTTATTGTAATTACGAAACTTTTACAACCGCTTGCTTTACTCTGTGTGGAACTGTAAATGTAGTTTGTTGTTGTTACAGGTGTTTACAAGTAGCACATTAATTTAAAACAGTGATTAAACCACCTACCTGCATGTTCGAATCTCTGAACTCACATCTGATCTTACAGCCAATCAGAATCCAGTATTCACACTGACCATGGTACAAATATTTACATAAGAATGAGAATAAAGTGCTTTAGCTTGCAACAGTTAGTCACCTCAGATTGAGTAAATGTAGGTGAAGAGCAGGTTTTGTTTCAGTTCTGTGCAGTTATTCCTAAAGAACATTTTCTGTTTGCATTGCATCACAGTTCCTCGTTGTGAGCTGATCCTCAGCAGCAAAGTACTAGAACAAAAAAGTGTTATTTCACACCAAATCAGCACCTGATTCTAGCAATAAACTTTTGCAACTTATACCTGTACTGTATTACGCTTATAAGATACTGTAGTTATTCCTTCTGATATTTATATATTATATTTAGCACACTACATAGTGCTAATAATTACCTTATTGCTAAACATGAAATAATGACTTTACGCATCAAATGTTATGTCTCACCAAGTCAGTACCTGATGTTAGCAATGAACGTCTCAAGTTTAAGTATGCATCTTGACCTTTTTACCTCACATTTTGCAGTCTAATCATTAATCCAAGTGAGAACTTAAATACTTCTCTGATTTCATGTTGGCTTTTTATTAAATGAAAACCTATGCTGACAATCTATATGATGATATTATTTTACACTCTATCTTCTGGTATCAGATGTCCTAGATGTGTTAAAGCACTAGTTTTTTTTTTACATTAAAAGCCTTAAATGAAGTTCTTATCCATCGGGAACTACTGTAATAATGATAAAAAATAATAATCATCATTGTAATCAAATCCCTGTCACAAGGTTTTAACATTCAGTGTTTTTTTGGATCTAATTAGCACAGTAATATTATTCTAAATGTAACAGAGTCCAAATAACACACACACAGATGGTACAGAGTAAACCCTGGAGAGGGTGAGAGGTGGGGGTGGACATGTAAAGGCACAGACAGGAGAAATTAGAGAGATAGAGATGGAGAGATGTGGTAACCGAATTGAAACTTTGGTGGTTTTAATACAGTCATCAGAATATATTCGGTTTCTCTTTACTGTAATGCAGTTTGAGGTTTTCCTGTTTACTGAGCTGAATATCGAATTATTTATCTGTCTGTCTGTCTGTCTGTCTGTTTGTCTGTCTGTCTGTCTGTCTGTCTGTTTGTCTGTCTGTCTCCATCAGCCTTAACACTGTACATATTTAAATCCACTGATTGACGACATCACTCTGGACCGTCCATTAGCATTTTCCTTCTTGTCTTGTTGTCGAAATGTGTTTCTCATTTGAATACAGCTATAATAACTCACACTGTAATTAAACTCCATGTTCAAACACTCTGTCTGCGAGCTCATTATCGTCTCGGCAAGCCTGTATCTCATGGCACAAATTCATTAGTGCCAATCAAATCATCAAATGCTGTTGCTGCTGTTGGTCATATGCAACTATTTCCTGATGTCATATACTTGTGTTACTTTTTTATAATAATAATAATAACAATAATATTAATAACCGACTCTATAGTATATTTTTAGCACACTGCATAGTGCTAATGACTCCTCTAGTGCTACTAAACAGGAAATACTGACTTGGGAATAATGTGAATATGCTCTCTGATTGGCTGATGTGTTTATACCTCTGTTGCTTTGAGGTCTGAGATCTTCTATGGAAAGCATGATGATTTGATTATGGTGTTTATTTTTCCCGTCCCGTGTGTATACTTCAAACATCAGCTTTACTTTAGTTTTTTAGTAAAATCAGTTGTTTTAATCATATATGGATTCTTTTAGTATCTTTGTCTAATATGAATTCCTGCTTATTTTAAAATTGTATTATTATTATTATTGTGTAAGAGTAGAGGTAGTAGCAGTGTGTTTAGGGTCTATGAAAATCAATTCTAACTCTCTCTCTCTCTCTCTCTCTCTCTCTCTCTCTCTCTCTCACACACACACACACACACACACACACACACACACACACACACACATTTATGCTGTTAAGCCTTATTCCCCCTGTACAGTGGGATTAGTAGCTGTCGTCTATTGAAGGTTGTTTAGGGATCAGAGCTAATCTGTGTCGAGTGTCTGATGTCAAAAGTGGAATCAAATCCCAGCCAACAGGAACACATTGTTACAAGTATTACTTAAAATCTGTGTTCTTAGTTGTGTGTCTGTGCTCAGAGCTAAGTGCGGGAATGCAGCACTGATCAGATTAGAACCCATTTCCCCGAGTGATTCAATAAGCACACATCCGGCCAGCCTCATCTTTACCTGGACCTACATTACAATCGTTCCAGGGAACTGATGAGCGTGTATATCTGTCTCCATTCATGGATTTTTTTTTCGCAAAATCTTAACTGAATTGTGTTGAGCTGTTCGAATTTTCACGTTTTTTTCCGGGTTCTGCTGTGTGTTTTTTCTTTTCTTTTCAAAAGAGTTTTGTTAGGTTTGCATGTAGCTTGTGTTTCATTAATTCCAAATTTGGTGTCCCTTTGCTGTTAAAATAAGCTTCACTCTTCTGGGAAGATGCTCCACTGGATTTTAGAGTGTTCTTGTGGAGATGCTAATTCAGACACAAGGGTGTTAGTAAAGTCAGGTACTGATGTAGGTGAGGCGAGGAGGCCTGGGGTGTATTCAGCAATTTAATTCATCCTAAAGGTGTTCAATAGGTGTGAGGTCAGAGCCATATAGCAGGTGACAGTGACCTTCCATTTCAACCATGTAAACCATATTTTCATGGAGCTGGCTTTGTGCCCTTGGTTTGGCTCTCCTAGTTGAAGTGAAGAAAAAATTTAATGCCAATGCATTGAAAGAGATCCTATACAATTGTGTGCCTCCAATTATGTGTGCCTCCAAAAATCTTTATTCTGCGTATCTTCTTCTTCTTTTGGCTTCTCCCATTAGGGTCACCACAGCGGATCATCCGTCTCCATACCCCCTGTCCTCCAATGTGTCCATACATCCTCCTCTTTTAAACCAAATACATATGCTGTACATACTACTAGGTATTTTATACTGTACATGCTATGAGGTCAAAACATTTAAAATTGTGTGTAGTATGAGTGTAGTGTTTTTATTTATATATTAAATGTAATGTATTATATATAAAACTATTTCATACATTTAAAAATATTGTATTATTATTATTATTATTATTATTATTATATTTACATTTTATATATTATTATTATTAATATTATTAAATTAAATTTATATATATATATATATATATATATATATATATATATATATAGTGCAAAATTAATGTATAGATATGCAATTTTACACTTTTTAGTCACTATTTTTAAAATCCTCGTTACTCGTTAAAAATTATTACGTTTTTTTTTTGATAACTCAATGAGGCCTCGTGTAAAGATAAACACTCTTTAAGTGCGAAACTGTTCGTGAGTTAATAGATCTATTCCCATATTGATTTTAATTCTTTAATTACCTAAAAATAAAGTTTCAGTTTTATGTACTGCTGTAACATCAAACTACCAGATCCGTCCCTCTTGTGCGTAACTCTCACGTATTGTAACTTCTGAACGGTGCTTAATTATGTATTTATATCTGAAATCTGAATCTTTTCAGAACTTTTTTATGGTTTTACAATTACCCATTATATTATCCATTCTTCTTGATCCCGATATCGTTTCAGTATGTTGTATCCTGGTGTCAGAAATGTTAGTATGGTGCCAGTACTAATCCCCAGCACAAGTCTGGAGTCACAGAGTGCAGCGATTTTTCCTGCATGAGTCTCTTTGTATTTCACCGTCTTTATTTTCCTGGAGGAGAAACTCAAGGTCGTTTCCATCCTTCCGTCTGCTTCTTCTTCTCCTTATCGAGACCAGGCAGCTTTTCCTCAGGGATACCTGTCTGTCTCTCTGTCTCTTTCTCTCTCTCTCTCTCACTTTCTCTCTCTCTCTCTCTCTCTCTCTCTCTCTCTCTCTCACTTTCACTCTCTCACACTCTCTTTCTCTCTCTCTCACTTTCTGCCAAAGTGCTTTATTTATTCATTGACCTTCTCAAACACAGACACTTTTTCTCAGCCTCAATTTCAAATATGCCTTTAGGTCAAAGTGAGACAAAAAGCTGCTGCTGATGTCACATGATAAAGTTAACATGTAGCAAAATATTTTCCCCTGCTTTTTGAAGTAAGGAAAAAGCAGACACATATAATAATAAACACATGCTATCATCCTTACAGATCTGTTTAAATGTTTAAATTTTTGTGCTGTGTTCATCTTAGCATGCTGTGTCATGTTTTTCTTTTTTTGTTGAATCGCTTCATTTTTCTAAATGCAGCACTCAGGATTTGAAGAATGTCCTGCGTTATCGTTATTGACACAGCACTTAGCTTAGCGCTTACGAGACAGGAGGATCGTATGTCACAGCTAATGTATAAGCTAATGTATCGCCATACATTAACCCCATGTTAAATAACCCCAGGTTAGAAAGACGCTAGCTATAGTTTGGCTTATTAACAGCAGCAGCTGAGTTGAAACCTAGCTTTAGGCTATAATTTATTATTAATGTAATCATATTATTTTAATACTTTGTGGTCTTTACAAAATAGAGCTTGGTGAGCTGACTATTTATAGCAATATCATGCTAAGTTATCTCAAAATATGCTTTCCTGCTATACTGTGGATATTGTGGTAATTAATGAATTTTCTGAATCTTGTGAATTTTGCTGTGTATATTTTAACAAATTATAATAAATTAATTTGTATTTGATTAAATGAATTCTGACTCCCACAAATTAGTCCTGTCCCTTTAAGAAAGAATTCCTAATATCAACGCGTTGTGTGAATAAAAGACACCCATCACACAATCAACCTCTGACATTCAAACTTCTCCAACAACATGGGCAAGACCAAATAGGTGTCAAAGGATGTCAGGGACAATTGAGTAATTATTTTTCCAACTGTACAATTTTTAATATTTCTATAGTTCTGATTTTTCTATATGAAATGTCATATATTGTTAAAAAAAAAAAAAAAAAAAGTAAAATTATATATTTTTATTTCAGTTTTTTTTCTTCTTTTATTTATAGAACATTTTATATTGTATATACTGTGCTAAATTTGTTTGTGTGTGTGTGTGTGTTTATATTATATTTTATTTTATTTGACGGTGCGTTTATTTTACAGCATTAATTTGTTAGTAAATGCTCTATCATGATATGTATTATGTGTAGTAGAAATGGGGGTCACATTTGCTACAGCTAGAATGATAACTAGCGCCAATTTAACATCAGTGCAGTGCAGTGGTTTGTGTCATCGAATGATGTGAAACTATCAAATTCAATGTTCTGTAGCAAACTGTTATAATGTGCTAGTGCAGATTGAAACATAGCCAGCAAAAAAATGTTAACGTCGCTATGTCACTATTTTATCGTTTATTCATTTTTTTTGGGTGCTGATTGAGATTAATGATCTGCCCAAGTGTTAGTGTTTTTGAGGCAGTGGGTTCGGGCTGCATGTCCTCACTGATGCTCACTAAGCGTTAATGACACAGTGAACACTGCTTCTGTCTCGCTGAACATTTCCGCAGTGACAGAGTTAAAGGCAGCGATGGAATGTTTCCCCCTCAGGGCCGCAACGCTTTTTACCTGAGTGATCAAATGAGCGCCGCAGTTAGCATCACTCAGCCTGTCAGCCAATATTAGCATAGCAGTTAGAGCTCTCTGCATGGTGTGTGTTCCTGCCTGAAAGATCTTTAAATGTGTGTGTGTGTGTGTGTGTGTGTGTGTGTGTGTGTGTGTGTGTGTGTGTGTGTGTGTTGGCTTGATGAAATATATCTGAAACAGTTGGTTTAGAGAGTTGTGTGCTGTTGTGTGTTTAGGTGGTGCTGTTGTGTGTTGTGTATTTAGACTAGACAGAGTGGTGTTGGTGTGTTCTTTGTGTATAGATAGTGGTGTTGTGTGTTTAGCAAGAGGGGTGTTGTGTGCTGTGTGTTTAGACAGAGCGGTGTTGTTGTGTGTTTAGAGAGAGTGGTGTTGTGTGTTGTGTATCTAGACAGTGTTGTTGTGTGTATAGAGTGGTGGTGTTGCGTATATAGACAGAGTGGTGTGTGTTGTGTATATATACCACATGTAGCCTCTGGAGGTGTAGTTGTATGTTGTAGTTGTATGTGTAGTTGTGTGTTTGTACAGAGCAGTGTAGGTGCATGTTGTGTGTTTAGACAGAGCGGAGTAGTTGTATGTGCTGTGTTTAAACAGAGCGGTGTAGTTGTATGTTGTGAGTTTGTACAGAGCGGTGTAGTTGTATGTTGTGTGTTTGTAAAGAGCAGTGTAGTTGTATGTTGTGTGTTAAGACAGCGATGTAGTTGTATGTTGTATGTTTAGACAGAGTGGTGTAGTTGCATGTTGTGTGTTTAGACAGAGCGGTGTAGTTGTATGTTGTATGTTTAGACAGAGTGGTGTAGTTGCATGTTGTATGTTTAGACAGAGTGGTGTAGTTGCATGTTGTGTGTTTAGACAGAGCGGTGTAGTTGTATGTTGTGTGTTTAGACAGAGCGGTGTAGTTGTATGTTGTGTGTTTAGACAGCGATGTAGTTGTATGTTGTAGTTGTATGTTGTAGTTGTATGTTGTGTGTTTAGACAGAGCGGTGTAGTTGTATGTTGTGTGTTTAGACAGCGATGTAGTTGTTTGGTGTATGTTTAGACAGAGCGTGTAGTTGTATGTTGTGTGTTTAGACAGAGCAGTGTAGTTGTATGTTGTGTGTTTGTACAGAGCAGTGTATTTGTATGTTGTGTGTTTAGACAAAGCGGTGTAGTCGTATGTTGTGTGTTTGTACAGAGCAGTGTAGTTGTATGTTCTGTGTTTAGACAGAGCAGTGTAGTTGTGTGTTGTGTGTTTAAACAGAGCAGTGTAAGTGTATGTTGTGTGTTTAGACAAAGCAGTGTAGTTGTATGTTGTGTGTTTGTACAGAGCAGTGTAATTGTATGTTGTGTGTTTAGACAGAGCGTGTAGTTGTATGTTGTAGTTGTATGTTGTGTGTTTAGACAGAGCAGTGTAGTTGTATGTTGTGTGTTTAGACAAAGCAGTGTAGTTGTATGTTTTGTGTTTAGACTGAGCAGTGAAGTTGTCTGTTGTGTTTAGACAAAGCGGTGTAGTGTATGTTGTGTGTTTAGACAGAGCAGTGTAGTTGTGTGTTTACATTTACATTTACATTTGCGGCATTTAGCAGACCACCTTATCCAGAGCGACGTACAAAAGTGCTTTGAGTCTCTAGCAATGAAACAAAGCGGTGTAGACAAAGCGGTGTAGCTGTATGTTGCAGAGTGTTGTGTGTTTAGACAGAGCGGTGTAGTTGTATGTTGCCTGGTGTTGTGTGTTTAGACAGAGCGGTGTAGTTGTATGTTGTGTGTTTAGACAGCGATGTAGTTGTATGTTGTATGTTTAGACAGAGCGGTGTAGTTGTATGTTGTGTGTTTAGACAGAGCGGTGTAGTTGTATGTTGTGTGTTTAGACAGAGCGGTGTAGTTGTATGTTGTGTGTTTAGACAGCGATGTAGTTGTTTGGTGTATGTTTAGACAGAGCGGTGTAGTTGTATGTTGTGTGTTTAGACAGAGCAGTGTAGTTGTATGTTGTGTGTTTGTACAGAGCAGTGTATTTGTATGTTGTGTGTTTAGACAAAGCGGTGTAGTTGTATGTTGTGTGTTTGTACAGAGCAGTGTAGTTGTATGTTCTGTGTTTAGACAGAGCAGTGTAGTTGTGTGTTGTGTGTTTAGACAGAGCAGTGTAGTTGTATGTTGTGTTTAGACAAAGCAGTGTAGTTGTATGTTGTGTGTTTGTACAGAGCAGTGTAATTGTATGTTGTGTGTTTAGACAGAGCAGTGTAGTTGTATGTTGTGTGTTTAGACAGAGCAGTGTAGTTGTATGTTGTGTGTTTAGACAAAGCAGTGTAGTTGTATGTTTTGTGTTTAGACTGAGCAGTGAAGTTGTCTGTTGTGTTTAGACAAAGTGGTGTAGTTGTATGTTGTGTGTTTAGACAGAGCAGTGTAGTTGTGTGTTTACATTTACATTTACATTTGCGGCATTTAGCAGACCACCTTATCCAGAGCGACGTACAAAAGTGCTTTGAGTCTCTAGCAATGAAACAAAGCGGTGTAGACAAAGCGGTGTAGCTGTATGTTGCAGAGTGTTGTGTGTTTAGACAGAGCGGTGTAGTTGTATGTTGCCTGGTGTTGTGTGTTTAGACAGAGCAGTGTTGTTGCGTGTGTTGTGTTTTTAAGCTAAAGATCTTGTGTTGGAAACGCATGTACTTTGTAGCAGTGGACACAGCAGACTTGTGCGCTGGGGGTGGGTTCTAAAGGTTAGTGGGTCCAGTGAGACTGTGCTGATCTTTGATTGGTTGATGGATGGAGCGATGGCGTTAGTATCCAGGCAATTGGTGGTGTTGCTTGGTAACAGCACAGCCGCATTATGTGAGTGGCCTTGGGAATGAGTGACATGCTAAAAGCTCCATTATACCTGAAAACCACTCAGGAGTCTGCACTTTTTTCTCTCTTCTCTTTTCTCTCTCTCTCTCTCTCTCTCTCTCTCTCTCTCTCTCTCTCTCTCTCTCTCTCTCTCTCTCTCTCTCTCTCTCTCTCTCTCTCTCTCTCTCTCTCTCTCTCTCTCTCTCTCTTCATTTCTCATTTCTTTCCATTACTGTCTATCCCAAAATCAAAGGTTGCATTATTGGCATTAACTTTCTTTCTTTCTTTCTTTCTTTCTTTCTTTCTTTCTTTCTTTCTTTCTTTCTTTCTTTCTTTCTTTCTTTCTTTCTTTCCCATCTCTCTCTCTCTCTCTCTCTCTCTCTCTCTCTCTCTCTCTCTTTTGTACCTCTTTCTATGTTTGTTTCTGTCTCTCCTTCTCCCTATCACTCTCTTTCTGTCTCTTTCTTGCTGTTTTCTTGTTTTCTCTCTCTCTCTCTCTCTCTCTCTCTCTCTCTCTCTGTCACTCTATGTTCTTGTCTCTTTCTCTTTCCTTGTCACTGTCTTATTAACATGCTGTAGTCATTCAGGGATAATTTGCGTCTCTCCCACAGAGGAATGAAATCTGTTCGCTCGAGCAAGACTCTGAATTGTAATTTGGGATTTATTTATCTACAGCGCTGTACAGCAGCAATTTGGATTAACAGCATCATTAGGAAGCGTGTCCTGCATCGTGCACCGTTTATATCATCAATCAGATGCGAACGAACATGGGAACGAGTGAACGAACACCAATCTGATGTTTCTCCAAGCCGATGGTTGTTATCCAGGAGCCTGTTATTGACATAATACATTTTTAAAAATAATATAATAAAATATTATAAATATAAATTTCGAACGCAATAATTGATTTGTTGTTTATTATTTAGGAAAATTATTATTATAATTGTTGTTCATCATTACACATAATTATATAGTGTTACATTCTTTAAAAATATTATTAAATTATATAATACTGTACATTATAACCATATATTTTTTCCACATACATATCAAAAGATTATACACATTTTCATTAAGTAATCAGGATTATACATTTATTTAACAAAAAAAATAAAAAATAAAAAATATACACCAGTTTTAAATACAGTTTATTGTTTGGTATAAAAGTTCAGGATGAATGAAATGTAAGACACAAATATAATGTAATGTTGATAGTTGGATTTTTATTTAAAGAATATTTCAGTAGTTGTGTCTCTGTTTGAAATTTCCAAATCCAATTTTTTGTGGTTATCTCTCACTTCTTAGTGCTTATTAATGGAATTAATATTATATTATATAATATTATTATTATTATTATTAAAATACATATAATATAATAATGTTATATTATCTCAACATTATAATATATTAATGTTATAATTATTAATTGCTCTTTTATAAA
>NC_060900.1:23951165-23956165 GCF_014805685.1 Silurus meridionalis
TTCAATATAGACAGACAAACTGACAGGGATACATAACCTTGAAATGTATGGATGGAAAGAAAGAAAGAAAGATAGATAGATAGATAGATAGATAGATAGATAGATAGATAGATAGATAGATAGATAGATAGATAGATAGATAGATAGATAGATAGATAGATAATGAAACTAATGAAGGAGCGTGTACACCTTCAGATCAACCAATAATCAACTAGTTCTGTAAAATAGATCGAGGCTGAATCTTGTGAACCTTCAATTAGAGAGTGAATACAGACAGAGAAAAAGAAAAACAAACAAACACTGTATTGTACAGTAAAAGTTTGAATCCTGTCCAGTCTCTTGCAATCAATATAAATCAAATATGCAATCAAATACAGTACAGACCAAAAGTTTGGACACACCTTCTCATTCAAAGACTTTTCTTTATTTTCATGACTATGAAAATTGTAGATTCACACTGAAGGCATCAAAACTATGAATTAACACATGTGGAATTATATACATAACAAAAAAGTGTGAAACAACTGAAAAATGTCATATTCTAGGTTCTTCAAAGTAGCCACCTTTTGCTTTGATTACTGCTTTGCACACTCTTGGCATTCTCTTGATGAGCTTCAAGAGGTAGTCACCTGAAATGGTCTTCCAACAGTCTTGAAGGAGTTCCCCAAGAGATGCTTGGCACTTGTTGGCCTTTTTGCCTTCACTTTGCGGTCCAGCTCACCCCTAAACCATCTCGATTGGGTTAAGGTCCGGTGACTGTGGAGGCCAGGTCATCTGGCGCAGCACCCCATCACTCTCCTTCTTGGTCAAATTGCCCTTGATGCCTTCAGTGTGACTCTACAATTTTCATAGTCATGAAAATAAAGAAAACTCTTTGAATGAGAAGGTGTGTCCAAACGTTTGGTCTGTACTGTAAATGAATTTGTGCTGCTGAAATTCATAAATGCCATACCGAAGATATTCAAATTTTGTGCATTTTCAATCACTGTAATCCAAACCGTAGTTTATATCAAGAAAAACTGAAACTGTGCCCCATTATACTGACAGCATGACTAAACCTTTTTGATGATCTTGTTTGTGAACAATGACGAAAGAAAGATGAACTGAGGATTTTGAGAAAAGTACAGGCTTTTGCAAGAAATCCAGTGTATTGTGTTTTCAGAATGTACTTACTGTTTTGCAAATATTAAGGATGATTTGAAAAATGCTCCAAAGCAACTGAGAAAAACTGTAAATGCATTTAGAAGCAGACAGATAAACATACATACATCAGATCTGCTCAAACTTGGTCTCCTCAGTAATCAGATTTGTGTGTGTATGTGTGTAGTTCAGGTTAGACATTAATTCTAAAGTAGGAGGGCAAAACTGGGTCACACACACACACACACACACACACACACACACACACACACACACACACACACACACACACTCACGCACACACGGAAACACAAATAAACAGGGTAATGAATTTCAGACAGGAAGTCCTAAAACAATTATAATATGGAGTAGAACTTCAGTCTGTGTTAGTGTCAGTGTGTGTGTGTTTGTGTGTGTGTGTGTGTGTGCGTGCATTTGTGTGTGTGCAGCTCATTTATTTTCTCGGACATGACCCTAAAGTGCACTTATCCATTATGGAGCAACATTTCACATAAGGTCTTCTTATTGTAGAATGTTTTAGATCACAATGTCAAAACCTTTAGGTTATGGATATGTACTGTCACGATCACTACTGTAGTATGTTGTGGGCGAACACTAACTCTAATGTAGTCTCTTGTGGTTGTGTACTAACACTACTGTAGTCTCTTGTGGGCTTGTACTAACACTACTGTAGTCTTTTGTAGGCTTGTACTAACACTACTGTAGTCTCTTGTGGGCTTGTACTAACACTACTGTAGTCTTTTGAGGGCTTGTACTAACACTAGTGTAGTCTCTTGTGGGTGTGTACAAACACTACTGTAGTTTGTTGTGGGTGTGTACTAATACTATAGTAATCTCTTGTAGGCGTGTACTAACACTACTTTAGTCTCCTGTGGGCGTGTACTAACACTACAGTTGTCTCTTGTGGGTGTGTACAAACACTACTTTAGTCTCTTGAGGGAGTGTACTAACACTACTTTAGTCTCTTGTGGGCGTGTACTAACACTACAGTTGTCTCTTGTGGGTGTGTACAAACACTACTTTAGTCTATTGAGGCAGTGTAGTAACACTACTTTTGTCTCTTGAGGGAGTGTACTAACACTACTTTAATCTCTTGTGGTTGTGTACTAACACTACTGTAGTCTCTTGTGGGCTTGTACTAACACTACTGTAGTCTTTTGTAGGCTTGTACTAACACTACTGTAGTCTCTTGTGGGCGTGTACTAACACTACTTTAGTCTCTTGTGGGAGTGTACTAACACTACTTTAGTCTCTTGTGGGCATGTACTAACACTACAGTTGTCTCTTGTGGGTGTGTACAAACACTACTTTAGTCTCTTGTGGGAGTGTACTAACACTACTTTAGTCTCTTGTGGGCATGTACTAACACTACAGTTGTCTCTTGTGGGTGTGTACAAACACTACTTTAGTCTCTTGAGGGAGTGTACTAACACTACTTTAGTCTATTGAGGGAGTGTACTAACACTACTTTCGTCTCTTGAGGGCGTGTACTAACACTAATGTAGTCTCTTGTGGGCGTGTACTAACACTACTTTAGTCTCTTGAGGGAGTGTACTAACACTACTTTAGTCTCTTGTGGGCGTGTACTAACACTACAGTTGTCTCTTGTGGGTGTGTACAAACACTAATTTAGTCTCTTGAGGGAGTGTACTAACACTACTTTAGTCTCTTGAGGAAGTGTACTAACACTACTTTAGTCTATTGTGGGAGTGTACTAACACTACTTTAGTCTCTTGTGGGCATGTACTAACACTACTTTAGTCTCTTGTGGGCGTGTACTAACACTAATGTAGTCTCTTGTGGGCATGTACTAACACTATTATAGTCTCTTGTGGATGTGTACTAACACTAATGAAATTCTCTTGTGGGTGTGTACTAACACTAATGAAGTGTCTTGTGGGTGTGTACTAACACTTATGAAAGTCTCTTGTGGGTGTGTACTAACACTAATGAAAGTCTCGTGTGGGTGTGTACTAACACTACATTTGTTTATTGGACGTCTTAACAATATCATTGTATCTTGTGGGCATGTCCTACCTACTATTGTTGTTTCTTGTGGGCATGTTCTAACTGCTACTGTTATCTCATCACTGTGAGTCAGAAACTTCATTAATGATGTCATCGCCATTCATTGACATGGCCAACAATTCCAAACTTGTGCTTACTGCTCATATCTTTATTTAGCTTAGTAGTCTTAAACACACACACACACACACACACACACACACACACACACAAATCACACAAATCACACACATGCAAACCCCTTGTCAAGCTGCAGTTACTCAGTGATCCCCGACTGCAGTAAAAACACAGGATTTGCATTTCAGTGTGGTGTTTAAATGGGAGAGATTTAAATCCTGCTTGTTCAGCAACTTTGGATTTAAGTGTGTGTGTGTGTGTGTGTGTGTGTGTGTGTGTGTGTGTGTGTGTGTGTGTGTGTGTGTGTGTGTGTTTGAGTCTAGTAGAAATTATAGATGGACTATAGATTATAGATAGAAATGAACGCATAAATAAGCCTTAAATTACAAAATGTTTGAATTTAATAGGGCTCTGGATTCATTGTTAAAAAATCCTTACTTGCAATGCTTTTTTTCAGGTAGTTTTATGCCTTTGTAATTTTTACATCACTGACAGACTGCTGCTATTTAGCTATTTTGACAGTAATGGCTGTATGTTGACTTATTTTCAGTGGTCAGTAAATCTTTACTGCTATACAAGCTTTACATTGAATGCATAAAATATATAAGTTTGTTTTCTATAGTATTGCCCCTGAGAAGATTTACTAAAATGTTCACTAATATATGAGGGGTGTTGGAGAGTTCTTGTGTAGATCTTTGCTCATTCAGCCACAAGCGTGTTAGTAAAGTTAGGTACTGAGGTATGTAAGGTAAAGAGTCCTGGAGTGCAGTCAGTGTTCCAAATCAACCCAAAAGTGTTCAGTAGGGTAGAGATCAGAGCTCTATATCAGGCCACTCATGATCTTCCAATCCAACCCACCTTAAACAAATCTTCATCAAGTTGGCTTTGTGTACAGCACCATTGTCATGCTGGAACAGGTTTGGGTCTCTTAGTACAACTGAAGGAAAAATGTAAGGTTTAAACTGCAATTTACCAGTTTGAGGAAAATAGCATATGCCTGGAAGTCTCAAAACCATACCCCATATAATATAGATAGAATTAATAACTAGTATCTGTTTTATTTCATTATGATTTAATGCAGCTGTATTTACATTACAGTGTACTGATGGAGATGGAGAAAAAATGTTCTGTGATCACAACTAACACAAGTAACTAACCTCTTACTATAAAACCACTGGGATTATTACAGATGATTAACGAGCATGTGAAAGCAGATTTTTAAAAGTCTTTACATAAATACAAAAAATATATTATATCAGAATCTGTAAAAGTATTAGCATGACTCATACAGACACATACACACACACACACTACACACTCGTACATGATTAAATGTTTGCTGAATTGAGGAGATAAAGAGACAGCGAGTGACAAGAGAGCACTGTGTGAGTAATACAGACAGGAAATGAGGTGGAAAATAAGATTTTGTCTGACTCTAAGAAATATAGTATAATAGCTGTCTCACTCTTTCGGATATAATTTTGCAGCTCTCTCACTGTCTTATAAATATACTCACATCTGTCTCACTCAGTTTCAGATATAACCTCACGTCTATCTCATGCTCTCATATATAACCTCACAGCTGTCTCTCTTTCAGATTTAACCTCAATTTACTTTCTTGCAGATTAAACCTCACAGCTATCCCATGCTCTCAGAAATAACCTCACAGCTGTCTCAAGCTCTCATATATAACCTCA